>NC_137544.1:44135660-44310660 GCF_963082525.1 Nesoenas mayeri | reverse complement strand
TTCATATCTAAATATTATGTTATCAAGTATAGCTAAAACAAGCAAACATGTCTAGGTAAATTATTCTTTGTTACAATTCTATTCAGAAATAAGGATTTGTATTTTTTTTCTTTGTCATATCTTTGTACAGCTATAAAATTTAATTTCAATGTGCAAGATTATTCTAATCAATTAATCATTGTGCCCGGCTTTGGATACACACAGTTGATAGGGACTTTTATGCTTAAATCTTGTTTTTAAATCTTTGATATTGAATGCAGATTAATGCATGTGCAGAAAATATTTGAGAAAAAAAAATTGAAAAATCACTGCAACACAATAGAATGTAATCAGAAAAATAATTAATAATAATATTACAGAATTTAAGTATTAAATCATTATTTATGTATTTTCCTAATTTCTCAAATCATTAAAGCCACTCTGTTAGAAATACTGGCATGTATATTCTTCACATTTTTTTTTTAATCTATCATTAAATCAAAGCTATCTGAATAATGCATCTGTCACTTCAGAAAATGCCATTTTCTTCACAATAATATTTCAAATACATTAGAATTCAAAAAAATCAAATGTTCCACTTTTATGCTTTTAATGTAATATTAAAACACCCTCATCTTAAAAGTCTGTACTTGACAAATAAATGTATCATCTGGTTCTCCAAAGTAACACTGACATATCATTCAAAAAACATTGTGACCTGAATTCTTCTATTACATTGTAGTAAAATAGATCAGAACTCATTGAAAAGATGAATATCTTTGACATAATTTTATTTTCAAACTGACAAAACTTGGAAGCCAATAACTCAGTGAAACTACAGAAGACTTACATTCTGTTACTGAGAGATACTTAAAGGTAACATTGGAAAAAATATTGTTCTTATGAGGACAATGTTTGCTAGATAAAGCAGACATATTATAGAGATTGAAAATAAAAATTCATATGCAAATGTTATTTTTAGTAGCTGCAATTTTACTGAACAATCTAAAAAATTAAATTGATAACTTTCCCTTTTTGTTCCGATATCTTAACTTGTTTAATTGTTTCAATATTGTTATGAAGAGTAGAAAAATGGTCCATATTTAAAAAGAATGGAAGAAACATCCTGACACAGAAGCTGGCTTTAGAAAAAAGAAACGCTGTAATCGGAGTCCTAGACTAAGTCATATCCCATGGTTTTATAATTTTTTTTTATTAAGTCCACAACATAGGATACAAAATGTCTTCTTTTTTACAAATAGTTAGGAGTATTTAAAAATTTATAAGAAAAAAAAAGTGAAAGGAAATTAAGGAAAATTAAATTGGCTTATTATGGATAAATGTTGTCACACATTATTTTAATGTTTATTCTTAGATTGCCTGATGTAAGAATCTTATACTACAGATCCTTTAATTATTTTTTATATGTACATGTACATACATGTATGTATGTAAAAAATTTAAGCTGTTTAACCCATTACAATAAGTATTTGCAAATCAGAGTTATAGAATAAATTCAGGTTTTCTGAGGAGGTCATATAAGCCAACATCCTGCTCAGGGTAATGTCAATCACTGATTCAGAGCAGGAGGTTATTCAGTCCAGTCTCAAAAACCTCCAAAGACCAAAATTCCACAGTTTCTCTGGGCAACATGTTCCTGTGTTAAATTAGGATAATAATGATTTTTTTTGTTTATGTCATGCTGGAACCTCCCTTGTTTCAAAGTATGAAGCACTACACAGCTTTGGAAAGAGCCTGGTTCCATCTTTTTTTATCAGCTCCTCTTATTAAAAAGTGCCTAGCAGGAAAACTCTTCCTGCCTGATGCTAAAAAAAGCCCAGCTCCTCTAGCCTCTCTTCACAAGTCCAGTGCTCCAGACCTCAAGCTTGCTGACCCTTGCTCAGGTTTATTCAAATAATGAGGACCCAGAATTACCGTATTTAAATGTGGTCTAATAAATACCATTATGGGAATACTCACTTTCCTTGATTAACTGACTTCACTCACACAAATGTAAATGCAGAACACCCTAGCTCAATCAAGAAAACAAGCATGAAACAAAAAGGAAACTTTGGTACGCAAATGAGCTCGTGCAATTTTGAATGTTGATCTCTCTGATAGCTGATAGCAGGTACTCTTCCCACTTACCTGTCTCTATGAGTGTTTATTCTAACAGCTTCAGGTGTTTGAAATAGGTGGGGAAGAAAAAAAAAAAAAGAACAAAAACAAAAAAACAAACTTTAAATGAGCTTTACAAAACCTGTGCTCTGCTTTTCCTCTTTGCTGCTATCCAACGAAAAGTTAGAATTTATCTTCAAAAACTAGTGGCTAGTTCAAGTAATGTTTAGAAGTCAGCAGTCTTAGTAGTCTACAGGAAAGGGAGGATTCGTGTCAAATATGATTCTACTTTAGGGACATTCCAAGATATTAGAAATTAAAATTAGGATGCCCAATGCCCAACGTACCTTTTCATTTGCAAATTGTTTGAGACAGACTATGCTTTATTTAAGCTCTGTATTTATATAATCTTTCAAATAAAGGAGCCTTGATCTTACAGGCCTGTTAAGTAAAAATAACAGTGAATATTTAAAAAACAAGAACAGTTTTTTTGGAAAAAGCTGCTCAGATAATTCTCTTATCAGATATTGGATTTTTCAGTGCATCCTCAGAGGGCATGGGAAGAACAGAAATGAGCATAAACATAGTCTGACAAAAGAGAATACATATTATGTTTGGCATAGCTATATAGTTAGAGTCATGAACGAATAGTGTAAATGAAGACTTGAAGTGGGCAATCACAACCACGTAAGTTCAACAAGAGCAAGTACCGGATCTTGAACCTGGGACACAACAACCCTGGGTGTACGTACAGGCTGAGGGACAAGATGCTGGAAAGTAGCTCTGAGGAGAGGGACCTGGGGGTTCTGCTTGACAGCAAGTTGAACATGAGCCAACAGTGTGCCCTGGCAGCCAAGAGGCCCAGCTGTGTCCTGGGGTGCATCAAGCACAGCATTGCCAGCTGGACGAGGGAGGTGACTGTCCTGCGCTGCTCTGCACTGGTGCGGCCTCACCTGGAGCATGGTGTGCAGTTCTGGGCACCACAGTATAAAAAAGATATAAAGCTACTGGAGAATGTCCAGAAGAGGGCTACAACATTGGTGAAGGGCTTGGAGAGGAAGCTGTTTGAGAAGTGACTAAAGTCACTTGGTTTGTTTAGCCTGGAGAAGAGGAGAGTGAGGGGAGACCTCATAGTGGCATACAGCTTCCTTGCAAGGGGAGAAGGAAGGGCAGATGATGACCCCTTCTCTTTGGTGACCAATGACAGAACCCGAGGGAATGCAAGGAAGATGTGCCAGGGGATGCTTAGGTTGGACATTAGGAAGAGGTTCTTCACCCAGAGGGTGGTGGAGCACTGGAACAGGCTCCCCAAGGAGGCAGTCATGGCCCCAAGCCTGACAGTATTCAAGAAGAGACTGGACAATGCCCTCAGACATATGGTGTGAACTGTGGAGTTGTCATACACAGAGACAGGAGTTGGACTCAGCCATCCTTGTGGATCCCTTCCAACTCAGGACACTCTATGATTCTATGACTTCATCCTGTGCTACCTGGTTGTGGAACCTCTCCGTGCTCTTTATGTGAAATACACATAAAGGACATCAGCATTAGCAAAACTGCTTTTCCTTATCCTTTGAGAAATGGTGTGCAGGGGCAGAAAGTGGGAAATATGATTCTAGCCTTTGAGATCTTAGAAAGTTCAATTCAATATCAAACTCTGTTACTTCTCTAAGGCAAGATCCATATTGACAGCGTCAACTATTAAGTCTCTTCTCAGGCATAAGCTTCCAGTTGTCTACACTGAGAACGCCTGCTTTTAGACTCAATAGCAGGCCATCTTGAGCCTGTTTGGCTTAACAACCTGGTATGGTATCAACTGTACTCTACTGTTAGCATCTCAGACTATTTTTGCACACTGGGCACAAGAAATCTTCTTGTCATGACAACACAAGATTCTGTCCCTTAATTCCTGACCTGCAGGCACCCAGTGCTCCTCTCCAATGCCCATAGTGTGAGACAGACTTAGGAAGAGACACATGACTAATTCTGGATAAACTAGAGCAGTTTCTACAGTTTGGGTCAGTAAATAAAGGTACAATCTTACAGAGCGCCACAGGGCTCAGTCTAGATGGCCTCAAATGCAATTGCAGATACAAGGTTTTGTGCTCACAAACAACTCAGTGCAGTGCATTCTGTCACACACGGCTGCTTTCACTTGCTCTCATAAAGGATGTGGACTAGCGCGTTATATATAAATTGATTCAATTCAGAGCTGCAGAGATTGTACATATCGAAGTGTACCTTCCACCAGTTTAAGCAGTTGTCAACTCAAAAACCAGTTTCTCTCTAATAGTATTTTTAAAAGCAAATTAATAGACATGCTTAGTACAGACTTTAGTATCTGGAGTTAAAGACATTTTTAATTTAAGCTCTATTTTCTAGAAAGCAATACAGCTTATTAAAAAGAGAAGAAAACACAGAAACTGCTATTTAGAGGGAAGAGAAAGTGGATTAGTGGAGTAATATTCGCAATTGGTTTTTCATTGTGCGAACACATGGCTGTTTGGGAGTATTACACAGAACTGAATTTATACCATTAAATATTTACACATCATTTTAGTTTTCCAAGTCATTTTCAGACATTCGCAAAACAGATGTGTACTGTCATTAAATCATATCCAGCATCTTACACATTAAATTCCTACAGAGAACTTTCAGCAAACACGTAAAACAGATTATCTTTTTTAGAGTATGGGGAGGTGCAGGCTTGGTTTGTTTGGGGTTTTGTGTGTGTGTTTTGTTGGATTTTTTTGCCTGAGAATCAAAAAAACAAAGCAAATTGGATCTTTAAATCACAAGTTCATACTGAATATTTGACTAAAAATCCATTAGAGTCATCAGTTATCATTATAGTGTCTGGAGTTTAATTCTCATATGAAAATCTCTACCGACTTATAACTTGGTATCATGCAGTCATAGAATAGTTCCCTGTATTAATGGAACTGTCAGTAATTTTGGGCAGGGGAAGGGAATACTGATTGTAAAGAAGTATAGTGCAAATATGACTTGAAGGAGCAAGAATGCCTTAAAGGACTATGAGATTACTTATTGGTAGCTATGTTTAATTTATTTAAATTAGGTTATTTTCAGTGATATTACAACTAGACAATGCTGCTACTGTGTTTTCGAAAATGAACACGTAAATCAATTAGGAGAAAAGGGTGGAACAAAAATATTATCTATAGCATGATGTATAAATCAAAATACACTGCATAGCTCGGCAATATATGCCACAGACATAGCACACATGTACAGTGTGTATAGTATTCTAGCATTACATCAAACTTGCCAAATTAACCCAGATGCTTTTCCTTATTTCCCTCACTTTTCTTTGAATAACAACTATGAAGAAATATAAAGGAAAAATGATTACCCACTTACATGCACACAGAGCTCTCTCTTGAGCAATCAGACCAAGGGATGGGCAGACAGCAGCTTTCACTTCAAAACCCTTAGCATTAGGATTTATAAGCTGTAAGTCTTCATCTAATGAGCACAATTTGAGATACAAAAATAATCTTACCAGGTCTTCTTCACGAACTGCTAAGAATACTGATACAATAGTGGATATTGTTGAACACAGCAAAGTATTAAGACATTAATCTGAGATACTCTTAGCTCTAGCATATTACACATTCTCCCATCACCAGAGCAGAAAGAATGATCCTTCTAGACATTGTTTTTCAGGGCTTCTGTACAGGACTACACCCTTAATTGAGATCTTACTGCATAAGAACAGACAGATCAATTACAATATTTAAAAACTTTTTCAAGAATATCCAGGGTATGAGATGGATGCTTTATTATAATGCATTACACTATTCCACAGCAAAACATTTTTCTTCTTTTCTTTATTAATGCCTAAATTTATTTTCTCTAAATTATGCTTTTTAGAAAAACCAAGAATTTGGTTTGGCTGCTTAAATGTCAGACTGAACTCATTACCTTGCTTTATCTCATGATAAAGCTGGGCTGTAAACAGAGCCTGTTATTGCTGAAACCCATGCCCTGCTCAAATACCTTTGTCAGTGCAGTAATTGTCCTGCCTGTACTCTGGTGACCTTCCACATTGTCTTCCCTCATGAAGCCACTTTGCTTTAGCTGCTTTCTGACAAAAACTAGTATTTCAATGCTTCTTTTGTATACAAAAACATCCCCATCTAAAATAGCTGTCCATCACCTCTCCTTTGCCTATAAATGGAACTTAATTTAACTGGCCTTTTAGATACCTGAAAGGCAAGCATCAAGGTTTCTAAACTTAGGGGGATATCGATCAATCCAAAATCTAGAAAGTCACAAGATTCGTGTGTAAATTATGTATTGTCTTTACAGAAGCATGTTCCATAGCTCTACTCTTACCTCCTAAATGGCTTAAAGGCACCATCAACTTTAAACATGAATAGGATCTTGTTAAATCTAATGGAGTCAGGGATTAAATACAAATACAAAAGTTATTGCAGGATCAGGACCAAGAGCTTTGCCATATGAATGAAAATATCCTTTCCCATTTTTCTACAGTTTTAGCTGCCTGGTTAATACTCAAAAACCAAACACTGAATTAGCTTATAAGCAAGTAACAAAAACTATACAGTAAACTTCTGCTATAAAAAACATAAACTATACAGGAATAATATCACCCAGTAAAGGTGGACACATGATGATTTATGGAATTTGCCTACTTTTGCTGTCATATTAGCTACTAGGCCTGTAGTTAAATCCAAAGAATTATAGCCTCGGGGGCTACAGAAATGTGCAGGTCGGACATAGCTCAAATACAAACCAAAACTAAGAAAGACTTTTTGTTTGTTGAAAATACAGGTTGTTTCAAAAAGATGGACTTAGTTTCAAGTTGGGTCAAATTTCAAATTAGGTCCATTTTTTTGAAACATCCTGTACTGTAAAATGTATACTAAGCATGGATCTGTTCTCAAATCAGCTGAAGACAAAGAGAATCTTTTGATTGTAATGTGCTTAGGTACTACTCAGGTATGTACACTGAAGAATGAAAACTTAAAAGTGTCAGAACTATTAAAAATTTCTTAGACTACTATGTGATAATTATTATAAGTATATAATAACTGAAACATTTATTTCTACAGATGTGAATCAAGGGTTTATTAAAATTCATCATATTCTGTATAAAAGAAAAAGTATATTACAGTTGCCATTAAAGATTATTGGATCTTAGAGATGAGTCCAAGGTACACATACAACCCAATTTTTGCAGTAATACTCAAGTTCTTCTTGCTTAATTTATTAGATTTATTTCACTCCTTAAATATTTTTTGAACTTCCAAAACATGAGCCCATCTATTTCTTGAACAAAAGAAATGTAGATAGAATTAAATGCCAAATGACTGTCAAGACTCTGAAGAAAACTTCTTTATAATTATTATCTTCTAATGTATGTGAACTTCACATTTATCATAGACTTCTTCCACAGTCAATGTATCCCAACTTCTGCCAAATATATTGAAGTCTTTAAAAACAAATATTATTGGACTAAACAGTTCTCAGTATCTCAAATAAGGTATAGTAGTGGAGATGTCTAAAGACTTGGTCCATCATTACTTGTAAGCCAATTTTAATTATGATTTTTATTAATAGTTTGGAAGAAGCAACACACTAATTAAAATAGAATGGTGTGTAATTTCGAGTATGTTATGAACACTAAGGAGGGCAAACATCTATAGAGGACTTAGAAGTATTACAAGAATTGTTTAGGATAACAGAAAGTGAGGTTTATCTGAACTGCACAATGCTGATCAGTGATATAAAGGCAATATTATTGTAGCAGATGCACACAGGAGACAGCGTAGCAGAACAGGTAAAAAGTTATAATGACAGGGGAAGGAAGCCTAGGGATGGGTAGAACCAGCTCAAAAGTTTTCTACAGCTGGCCTGCAAGCTAGACCCAGATATCCTACTACAAATAAAAGAAAGAAAGATAAGACTTTGCCACTGAAGATTTCCTGAACGGAAAGGAAACCTGAGTGGGCATGAGCCAGACTAGCTGTTTTCTGGAGCAGCCTTGGTAAAGGGAGTCAATGAATACATGTGGTGCTCTGACAATTCCTAAGCAGCAGAAGATCCCTGAGGAATATTCAGCAGCTAGCACCTCTTGACTGTTACAAATTCTGCCAAAGTCAGAGAGTCAACACTTGTTGTTTAAAACTAACTTTCCACTTAATGAGTCACTGCCTGTCCTCACTTCTCTATCTGAACTACGCCTCAAAGAAACAGAGTATTTGTTAGAACACATTTTTCCCCCTTTTTGGTGACACAAGTAAACTGATCTATCCAATATAATTTTCTTATTTGTATGATTTGCTCTTTAATGCTCTTAACACACTTGGGAATCCTTAATTCTTCATTTGTACTCCTTTATTCCTTTATCAAGATAGCAATAAACAATGGGGTGTTACTTCCAGAAATCGGTTATTTTTTATACTTATTATAGCTTTTACTTGCATTTCCCTTCTAGATAGCCTACACCAAGCTGTTCTATATAACATTCTTACTTCTTTACCAGAGAGCCCATCAGAAAGAGTAGAGAAGGGAGAAAAATGTGAGAAACAGCAGAAGGAATGCCAAGGTGAGAGAAAGAGGAGAGGGAGAGGTGCTCCAGGAACCAGATCAGAGATTCCCCTACAGCCCAGGGAGTCAAACACAGTGGAGCAGAATTTTCCAGAAGGACTGCAGCCTGTGACAAAGCCCCTGCTGCAGTAGAGGAAAAACATGAGGTGGAAGGAGCAAGAGAGACTGGTATGTATTTACCGCAAACTGCCCCCCATCCTCCCTTCACTGCTTAGGAATGAAGGAATCCAGAGTGAAGGAGTGAAGTTGGCCTTGGGAAAGGGAGGAAGAAAGGTGGTATCTCGGTGTTTGTCTTTGTTTCTCACCTTCTGAAGTTATTTTAGCCCATGGCATTAACTGGAAAGCAACCTCCATGTCTTTATCTTGACCCATGAGCTTTCTCATTCTATTTTCTCCCCTTGTCCTGCTGCAGAGTTGAGCAAGTGTCTGGGTGGGCATTTGGCCCTCAGCCAAGGTTAAGCCCCCACAACAGAGAATTGGCTTGCTTCCTCTAATGAAAGTCCTCTGTAGGGAGGTGAGATTCAACTTCTGGTCAACAGTTTGAGCACCTGCTCTCACACAGCACAAAGGACCTTGTCATGCTCCATCCACGAACTATAATAAGGCTTGTTCTAGGACTATTCAGCAGAGCTATGTTTAGATACCCAGCAAAAGAGAAAGTCTAAAATGTAACTCCACATAGATGACATGAGACTAGTCATCATCTGAATGTCTTTTGATGGCTTGAAGGTCACATTGAAAAACAAAAGAGCCTGTACACAAATATAGATCATTATTTTCCATACAGAACTGATTCCTTTTGTCAACTGTTTCACTTCTGCTAGATGTCATTCACATTTATACCTCTTCACTTTTCACTGTCTCTCGAGCTACTTCTGGAATATTTGCAGAAGCTTTAGAAAGCTTATACAGAAATGATACAGTGATACTATCAAGATATGCATGAAATGAACCTAAGTAACCATGCAGTCTTCTTAGGGTGACCCTCTTCAGCTCATACCCTCCCCCACTATTTGTTGTGCTCACTTGTTCTGTCATGTCTAAAATAAGACTTGTATGCTTCTCTAGGCAGAAACCATGTCTTATTTGCTTTGTGAAGTCTGTAGCATATTTTAAACTGTGCTATTTAATCTTCAGTAAGAAAAATCTTCCTCTGCTCATGACACATTTCAAGTTTTCGAAAAGATCTTAATCTGTATAGGAAAATGCAATCTTTCGAAAGCTACAAACTGTTGTGTTTATGGGAGTGTATTTGAGAGAAGTACTGCTATAGACTTGCTTATGCATTTAACTCTTCCACTTTTGCCCACAGTTGGAGTAAAGTGCTTATATAAATTAATTAAATATCTATTGCACTCTTGGTATTTACCAGGGAATGCAGAAAGGCCAAATTAAAGACCTTGTTTTTCTTCAGTTAGTAACTGACATATACAGGAAAAAAATCTTTTACTCACTTTCTAGGTGTACCTGTTTCTCTTTCTACAGTCTTCTCTTATTTTGACTAGAAATTCTATTAGGAATATGAAAGTTTCAGAAAAACCATCACATTTTCTAGAAATGTTTTGCTATGACACGTTTCCCATTGAAAAATTACATCACTGATGGTTCCTGAACAGCTCTGGTCAATAAATTATAAATTATGTCAGGAACAATAATATACACTTGAGACGAGTTAAAATATAGGTAATTACTTTTTCTAAGTCTGAATAAATTCTTATCAGCTTATGATGAGTGTGAAGACAGCTATAAAGAGCAGAAAAAAAATATAGCAGGAGGGTGTTTTCAGACATAACTTTGCTTGCTATATTTCCTCTTTATTTACTCAGTCTGCTTCCAGTTAAGAGTACCTGCAGCATTTTGGATCCTAGAATAAGAAACTTTAGTCTCTTTGTTCCGTCTAAACACACTTGTTTCAGAGCTTAACTCAAGTCTCTAGGTTTTGCTGTTGCTCAAAGTAACTAAAATTTTCTTTTTCATTTAATAATCCTGTTGTATATCATGTGACAGAACTTCAGCTTCACATCAATATTTAGCTAGGGCACTGTAACTAAGATGGCAAATCATGTCTTGGGGTGCATCAAAAGGAGCATGGCCAGCACTTCGAGGGAGGTGATTCTGCCCCACTACTCCACTATGGTGAGACCCCACCTGGAGTCCTGCATCCAGCTCTGGAGTCCTCAGCACAGGAAAGATATGGACCTGTTGGAGAGGGTTCAGAGAAAGGCCATCAAGATGATCAGAGGGATGGAACTCCTCTCCTATGAGGACAGACTGAGAGAGTCAGTGTTGTTCAGCATGGAGAAGAGAAGGTTCCAGGGAGACCTTATTGTGGCCTTTCAGTATTTTAAAAAGGCCTATAAGAAAGATGGGGACAGACTCTGCAGCAGGGCCTGTTATGACAGGGCAAGGGGTAATGGTTTTAAACTAAAAGAGAGGAGATTCAGGCTATACATGAGGAAGAAATTTTGTACAACAAGGGTGGTAAAATACCAGAACAGGATGCCCAGTAGATGCCCCATTCCTGGAGACATTCAAAGCCAGGCTGGAAGGGGCTCTGACAAACTTGAAGATATCCCTGCTCATTGCAGGGGAATTAGTCTAGATGACCTTTGAAAGCCCCTTCCAACCCAAACTATTCTATGATTCTAAGATTATACAATTTTAATCTGCCTTATAAAAGACAAACTAGACAGAACACCATTCCTTGCCTGTCTCACATTACAATAAACCCAAAAAACCCTCTAAGATCATGGTTTTTAAAGAACTCTTCCTTATTTTTTGCATAAAAGACAGGAGATATGCTCCTGTGTCACAGTGCACCTTTATTGATTAATATTGACTCTTAACAAAAGTATTAATGATCACCCTAACCTATGCCTGCAGTACTTGAATTTTCCTTACAGCTCTTCCTTCCAAGTATTGACTGGCACATGTGATTTATTTTAATTTAAACACTGACAGATTTGAAGGCTCAAAGATATATTACACAAAAAAAAATGATTTCTAGTTTCTTAAAGGTTCATATTTGACAGGTGATTGAGTTGCTTACCTTCAGAACTTATAAATTAATATTATACATTAATTCTGTACATTTTATAGGGTTCTAATTTACTGGGCTCAGTAGCATAGTATTGCATCATTACTACTGGCTTTGGTACATTAAGTAATTGATGAAACATTTTAAAACAGTGCTTGTCAGAGGGAGAACACCTGTACAGGTCTTCTGCCTTCTCAGAGGCATTACACAGTGTCCTGTGTGTAATGATAAAGACCATACTCAAATTTATGGAACCTGAATTCAGGGAAAGAGTGATAATAGGCTCATTGGACATTAAAAAGCAAAGCTTGACCTCTTCTGTTTTGGGGTGAGAGGGAGTACTGGATATTTTAGTACTTCTAGTAGAAAAAGAAATCAGTCTGTTTAATTGTGAAATGTGAACAGTGATGAAATGAAGTCAGGCTTTTATATAACAGCATGGTTAAACCATAAAGTTAATCATGTATTATTCTGTTTGTGACTTGAATATATATAGAAGATAATGTTTTAGTTACAAGTCTGATCTCAGGAGGAGTGAGGGGATAAGAGAGTGTAGCTATGAACAAGCTTCTGCATCACATGTCTAAAAATTTGCACCACATGAAAAACTTCTAATGCAAGAGCTAATATAGCTTTCTGTGACAAATCTATGCTTAGATACACATACAATATAGTATATTGTTTTTCTCCTTTAATTCTTTGTCATTTGGCATGAGATATAAAATTCCAGGATGCTCTGTTATGGTATGAAGTGTTCTAAAATCTCATATTTATAATTATTTTAACTAAAATAGTCATTGGTCAGAAAACTCCCATCTTCCATGCTAGGATTTTACTCAAATTTCACAGTTTGCCCATGCCATTTCTGTATTACAACACATAATTACTTCAATGCTACTTTTATGTGTTACTTTTATAATTTACAAATGAATTTACTGGCAATAATGTAAAAATTATAATGGACAATCTGGCAGTAGAAGCTGTATTCTCAAAAAAAGGCCTTCATTTTTGTAATAACTTATTTTAAAGTTGATGGGTTTCTTCCTTGTGTTCTCTAAAGAAAATTATTCTAATAACGCTAAATGGATTTGATTAGCTGCAGCCAAAACCACTGAGGATATATTCATGTATTTCATACAGTGTGAGGAACTCCTGGAGAGCTGTTAGAAACAATCACAATTAATTATTTTTTGTTTGGTTTCTGAAATACTGCAAGGCACTGCTGTCCTAAGAGTAATGTTTAAATGTACAGACACCATGGTTATTCTTAAAAACTCTACTTCAAATTCTCAAGCTGATAGGCTTCCAGAAAATAAGAATCTATCACATCAGAACTGTAAAGATCATCCCTTTCTGATAGCCTGCTTTTGAAGGGCATTATTATCTACAATAAAATTATTAATATTTTGAGTACCAAGGGAAAAATCACAAAAGCATACCTGAACATTTAAAGATTGAAAATCCATATCCCCATCAACACTAGTGGCACTTTCTTACTTATATCCTTGCTCATCTCACAGATACAAAATTAGAATTTGCTTAGCATAAATTCTACATCTGTTAAAACCCTCTCAAGTGTGGATAAACTGAAAGTTTACACAGGAAAATGTCCTGAGATGAATCCTTGAAAGGTAATATGTCTTTAGTGATCATTAGAAAACACTACCAGTCTTTGCCAAGATAATCTTTCCTTTACGCTTGCAAAGAGAAAATTGCATTAATAAGGAAGAGGAACTACCTTAAAGGTATGATTACTTCAACTGTGATGGCACAGACTATGAAAAAAGAGGGTGTTCTGTTTTCTAGCTATATTTCTGTTGCTGTTGCTTACAATATCACTCTGTGTACCCAAACAAACTCAGTAAATAATTTACTGAGCTGTGGTTCTGCAATTGTTTGGGCATAGTATATTGTAAAACAAGAAAATAATTGAAAGTATTTTGCATTCTCAGTGTCATATCTCATGGAGATAGTAAACAAAAGATGAAGATTTAATAAAAATAAGATAATCAATATGAAACCAGAAATTATTAGTACAACTGAAGGTCAGTTCTGACTGCAGTTGAATGAGCTCACACTGGTTAGGTTAAATGACAAGATAGCTAGCAGGTTTTTGTCTCTTTTGAATATGGAGAGAATATTAACAGGAAAGACAAACCTCTGGAAGCCAATGTTTCTGCAAGTCTTACATTCAAAAAGCTATAAAGATGCTGTTGTATGCTTAAAGGAATCAAAAGCATGTTCTGGATTAGACCAGCTGTAGAGATAAGTCTGCAGTTTTGCTACAGGTTATAGAAATGTACACAATGATATATAACTTGCACCAGGAAAAAAAAACAAAACAAAACAAAACTGAAATGAAGACTTAATTTAAAAAAGAAAGTCAATGGGCAAGAGAAACCAAAATTTTGAATGTAGACTGTGACAATGGCTGTCAGCAGATACAAGAAAGAAAAAGGTCACAGAGGATCTGGAATATATTGTTGCATGCCTAACTCTTTTATCTGACACAAAATTTGATCAAAGGGGGTAAAGAGGATAAGCTGAATGAAATAATACATATTTCTAATACTGACCTTTCTTATATCTGATTCAATTGACTTAAAAAATGTATCCATTCTCTCATAGTATAAAAACAACACTAAAACCAGAAATAGTTTAGACTACCACTATTCAATCAATTTTCTAGTTGAACCTGGCAAGAGAAGAGAAGGCTGAAGGAGTAGAAGGAATTAACTGTTTGTTCCAGGATGGTCTTCTCATTATTTGTGGTATGTGACAAAAAAAAAAAAAAAAATAAAAGTACACATTTTACATATAAAAGTTTACATATAATATAGTTAGTTCCGTTAGCAGGCAAATATACTAGGTAATGTTTAGAAGGGAAATGCTACAGACCTGAAGGCCACATCAGCATTCTATGTGATTCCTGTCACACTGGGGTTCTAAGATTCAAACAGAGGAAGCATCAAACCTGTTTGATGCAGAGGTAATAACTTAAAATGCTTACAGAAATCCAGAAGCGTATCATCAAGTACTCTGTATACTCCTGCTACTGTGTCTATTAAAAAAGTCCACTTTTTGTCTTAAGTTTTTGCATGTGTTAAGGATCTGGTTTTACTTATAGCGAAGTATACAGTAGTTATATTAGTATGTATATATAGTTATAGTTATAGTAGTATACTCACTTATAGAAGTCTGTTGTTAATCCCATCAGAGGGCTGAAGTGATTTGCAATGAATCAAGGCATAACTTTGTAATAATGCATTATATAAACAGTCACTCCTGCCTGGTTCCTATCAGTGAAATCAAAGTAGGTTAACAGACATTTTAGTTTGGCTGATTAGGATTTATCCTTAGATAGCCCAGGAAGTATTCTGTAAACAGATAAACAATACCGTGCTTAAAATATTAATAGACACATCTTAACATTATTGAATGTAAGAACACCATCTCTCTCTGGTTGAAGAATGTTACTCTTTTCAGCATTGACTATTAAAATTTTTTTGAGTGATCCTCATCTGACATAAACCAGGAGGTCTATAGTAGGCAGGTCTATGAGATCAACCCCAGTTCATACTGATTAGTTTTGAAAACTTTGTCAAGTAAAACTCTTCTCCATTCATTGTTTCCTCTGCAAACTGGCCATTATAGCATAGTCAAAAGACAGGCCTATAGCTTTCAGGAATTCCTCCAAAAAAAAGAAAGCATTTCCCACTGTCTTGTTCTAGAGTTAGTTTTAGTAAATAGATGGAGAAAGTCTGTAGAGGCAGACCTCTTCATCAGGTCACATTCATCAAAGTAAATCTCTGAAGGCTAGAAAAGGAAAATGTCACATCTATCTTCAACAAAGGGCAGGGAGGAAGATCCAGGGGATTACAGACCAGTAAATCCCACCTCAATCTCTGGAAAGTTTATGGGAAAAGTCCTCGTGGAAGCCCCTGCCAGAAAAGACTTACCAAGGACAAATCATAACTAACCAACTTAACTGATTTCAATGATAAGACTAGTTCCATGGATGAGAGGACAGCAGCAGATGTCAACTTGAACTGAGTGAGCATCCCTGTTGCCAAATTGGGAAGGTAATGCCTGGACAGCAAGAGGACTGCACTTCTGGGCTTGAAGAAGAGCCAGTAATGAACAGTATTTCTCATTGGGTTGATACAAGAGCCAAATCTATTTAACAGCTTCATCAGCAACCTGTATAATGGAATGGAATGTACCTCAGCAACTTTCTGAGTAATGCCAAACCAAGGGAAGAAAGATTGCTGTACTGGAGAGCAGGACTGTGATTCAGAAAGAATTTGGCAAGATGGAAGAACAATCTGACCAAAATCCCATGAGATTTAACAAAGGGGGATGAGAAGTCCTGCAGTTTGGAAGCAGAGACACCACGCACAGTACAAATGGGTACTGACTGGCTGTAAGGAGGCTTTGCAGAAAAGGACATGGATGTCCCAGGAAATAGGATAAACATGAGTGTCCTAAAAGCAATAAATGCTAACCACATACTGGTCTGTACTAGCAAAAGTAAGTCTAGAACGTCAAGAGAAGTGACTGTTCCTGCCTATTGGGCAATCATAAGACTACATCTGGAGTACTGTGTCCAGCTCTGGGCCAACCAGTAAAGAAAGGCATGGACATACTGGAGTCCAACAGAGATCATCAAGATGGCCAGATAACTAGAGTATGTGATGCAGAAGACAACAATGAGAGGGCTGGGTTTCAGCCTGCAGAAATAAAAAGAGCAGAAGATATAGTTGCTGTTTTTGGCTATGTGAAGGGCAGATGGACTCAGATTCTTCCCGGAGATGTACAGAGAAAGGATAAAAGGCAGAAAAATAAATTTTGTTTGGACATAATAATTTTTCACAGTAAGAATGCTTGAGCACTGGAACACATTGCAGGGAAGTTGTGCAATCTTCATCCTTGGAAATGCCCAAAACTTGACTTGGGCATGGCTCTGGGAGATGTTCAAAGTTCCCCCTGCTTTCAGTATTGGGGATTGAAGCAGATGTCAACCAGAGGTCTCTTGCAACCCAGTTGATGTATTTATATGAGAGGACAAGGCTGAGGTGAGCAGCCTTTGTTAGCACTGCCCAAGTGGGGCTTAAGATTGCTGATTAACCTGCCTGAAGGAGTTAATACGCAATACTGCCCTTTTGTAAAATAATGTAGGAAATATGGATTATATGCAAGTTTGTCTTCAAGCATAGGCTTCAGCTGTGGGCTACACAATGGAACAGACACAGCCAAGGTGACTGGAGGAGCCTGGCCTTTCTGATGTGTTTGACTCATAAAGTATTAAAAGACTGACAGATGTCATTTTTCAGGACCTTGATATGCATTATTTTCTAAGGACCAGGAAACATTTTTTTATTTTTTAATGCAGGATAATTATGTATCTTAAGGCAAGCATTTCAGAAATCAGGAATTTAAAAATATTAATTATTCTATAGGAATAATTTTTGCTTAGCATATAAAAATATACAGGAATGTGGATGATTTGGCATATGGAAAAATATATATTAGAAAAAGTTAAACATAATAGGCATAATAGGAAAAAATTTATGAGTGACATGAGAAACTTTTTTTTTTTTTGTATTAGAAGGAAAAATACAACTTCTTGTTCATTCAGTCAGACAATTACTGCTATTTAGCCAAGCAGAAACTAATGTCTCAAGAGCGCTGTTCTGCTTTTGAACAAAACAGGTCATGTGGGAGATAAAGAAAGTATTTATGACAGAAAAACTCCTAATCTGTAACATCTGTGATAAAAAACTTAAGTAATATGGTCAGAGTATTAGGCCCATTCACAGACTGTCTGAAAAGCTAAATCTCTCTGTTGGTAATTTAAATGAAAAAAGCCCTTTCTTCCTCTATAGTCCATTTCTCAACATTTCCAGCATCAGCCTTGAATGACCACTCACTGTGCAGTCCCAAAGCAGAAATTATTTCCCGCTTAAGCCATTGATATGGCTCCTACATGCACTAAAGCAAATCCTTAAAGATATTCCATAAAAATGTTTTGTCTGAATCTGGGTTCAACGAAAGTGTGTCAGCAAGAAATACCTAAGAGTTCTCTAAATTTCTGAGAGATTTCAATAAAATTTCTGAAAGTGGGGTACCCTTCTTTCTTTCCTATATTTTCTTTTGCATCACTCTGTAAGTATAAAAATTATTTAATAAAATAATAAATAATAATAATTAATAAAATAATAAATAATAAAAATAGTATAAAACTATTTTAACTTTCCATGTATATTCATCTCTAAAATAAGATAATTATTTCCCATAAGAAGAAACTGGTTGGTGACCAAAGAAGCAAGTCAGCTCCTTTACAATGGAAAATATCTTTTTGTTTACATTGTATTTGCTTGCAAATAATTCCAGCTGCGCTAAGGGCTATAGGGTTCTGTAAACTAATTACTGCATGTGAAGAGATTTTGCTTGTCACATATAGCTGCGGGGAATCATACTATTCTTCACTCTACTGAGGAGAAAAAAGACTACAATTTATACCTATTCTTTTTTATTTCTTCAAAGCAATGTTGATTATATTTTTAGTCATGCTGTAGTCTTCTAAAGGAGATAGTACTATGACTTTCCTTTTAAAACAAATGTTTTGGGTTGTTTTTGTTGCTTCGGGGTTTTGTTTATGTTTGGTTCTGGTTTTGTTTTTATAATGTGTACTAAACGAGCCCAAGAAACAAAACAAATCTGAGTATTCTCGTGATGTAAGAAATCATTTTAGTTATATGACTGTCATTGTATATTAGCAATCTCTCCAACACTGCTTGAGCATTCTTCCATTCTTTGCATCCTGTCATAATGTAAAAGTTAGAGCAATTATGGCCAGTTTCTATACTAATTAAACTGATACCAACACACCCCAAAGAGACTTAGTTGCAAATCAGGGGGTTTTTTTCTATGATTACAAACTTGATAACATAGCAAGCTGCTTCAGAAAATACAAACCATATATTTTATCTTTCTAATGCTTACAGAATCCTTTTAAACACTCTTATTGTTTAAAAGATATGCCCAGCTGAGATATAAATGTGAGACTGCAGTGAGCATTATTATTATTTTATTTCAACAGTGAGCCTGGATTTATTTTGGGCTGAGGATTTAGCTACAATATGAATATTCAGTAATTCTGTCAAGAAAAAAAGTCATCCATTCTTGTATTACATTATTGCATACCTTCATATATGACGTGTATGTATATATATGAGTCCTACATTGTAAAAAACCAATCTAATCCTCTTTAAAAAATAACTATAAATAAATAATGATTATTTAATTAGTAATTTAAATTTCATTATTAAGAATCACTGATTTTATAATTCATGGGGAGGCTTTATATATTGAACTGTAATGGCTGACCAGAAAGGTAACAGTTATACTGTATTTCTTCAGACTTTATTAAGATACTGTTTACATATATTAAAGTACCTCTGTATGTGAACACACAAGCATGGATTTTGAGGGTAGTTTACCAAAGAGCTGGAGGCTAATGAAAGATAATGGCTCCATGAAACTTATGATAATTTGAATTATACATTTAAAAAAAAAAAAAAAAAAAAGTGGATTTGAGTGTAGAGTGACATATTATTTTTCCCTAAAGAACATTATTACAGAATTATATTCTGTGGGGATAAAATTATTCAAGTTTGTTACTTTTGATCTGAGCAACTGCTTGCTTTCCAGTGATATTTAGAGGTATATTGGCTAGTTCCACCAAGTCAAAAGCTTGACTCTTTTCCTAACACTGGTTTCTCCCTAGTGTTCTACTTTGACAATCTTTCACCTACACAAACTTCTAAAATTCTCCATCTTTTTTTAATCAACAAAATGACAAAACACTCCATGATGGGTTATACTTCTAGATGTATTTCTCAGAGTGTAGAAAGACAAGACCATATGGCTTGAGTGAACATTTGAACTGCTAAGCTGAAACTCTATTTATTTTCAGCTTCATTCACCACTAATCATCTCCTGATATTTTGAGCAAATGATTTTAAGAGATGACACTAAAGAAAAGTCAATGCATTGTAACTGCTATTAGGAAGATTAATACTAAGAACAACTGGATAGCTCTGATGTACTGTAAAAATGAGCATAAACTTATAGCCTATATGGCAAATTATTTACTTAAGAGGTCTATAGAGAATATCATACTTTACTGAGTGAATAAGAGAGAAGGAGAGAGAGGGAGATTTCCCTTTTACTAACAATTTACAAACTAGGAGGTGGGAGTGAGGAAACAATTTCAAACCCACTTAAACCCTTGTAGATGCATTTCAAAGGGTAAAACGATTCTTTAAATATATAAGGCACCTCTTAATGAAGAAACACAAGGACACTCTGAGATCAATGTAAGTTAGCTGTGGTTTCTTCCACCTACCCTTGCTTAAATTACTTCCTACATAGTGTTCACCATTGGACTAGTAATAGCAGTAATCCTAATGCTGCTAAATATTCCCAGAGGATCATCTCTGTCCATGTGAACTGGAATGGTATCAAGGAAGTTGTAACTAGATCCTAGAACCTGCTCTGTCCCCCTTAGGTTTTAGATCAGCTGATATATGCAAAAAATATCCAGCCTTACCTCCACAACATTTGAGGGCCCAAAGAAAAGGCAGTTTCACCACTGCTATTGAAAAAATCCATTTGGTAGTAGGATATGTAAAAATAGCAGGATATTAAATATAGATCACACACAGAGCCATCACCCATGTATATACACATTCATACACATATGCAGATATAAATATGCAAATAAATAATGTATATGAAAAAAACTATTAACCTTACTAAACTTCTGGTGAAATTGCATTTCAGTTGCTATCTGGCAAGTGGGTTGGGTAAGTTGTTTCAGATTAGTTACTGTTTAAACATTAAATGCACAATTCTAATGCCATTCTGATAAAAGCAGTATATACTGTCTCAGTACACAGCCCCATTATATTTCAGATGATAATTCATTTACTGCCACATGATATGAACACAGTGAAAGTCATATTCAAAACTGAATAAGAAAAACAATTAGCAAAAACAAATCCAAGTTATAATTAGAATTAAGAATATTTAATGACATAAACAGAAAGGAAACCTGATTTAGTTTTTAAACAGACTGAGAAAGTACAGGTGTTTCAAGGAAAGGTAAGTTATCCAAGAGTTCTATGTTCTGTACCCAAACACTATCAAACACAGTTCTAAAATTAAACTCTATACCTCAATGCTGTTTGTACTATGAAAACTGATCAAAATGCAAAGTTATAGAAATACACAAATATCCAGAATTTTTGATATCTAAAAAATATTGAAATTACTTTTCTTTGGAAGGGGGAGTACAGCAGAGTAAAAGACTACTTTTCTAAAAATTTAAGTGTTCAGTTTTGGCCCATTTCTGACAGCAATACATCTGTTTATATTTAAACTTATTTACATATTTGAATGCAAATGCAAAGCATCTTCCAAGGTACTGTTCTTCCTGTTGTCAATTCATCCTTTATATTTCTATTTCACATCACACTATTAACTCAGGCAAGAGTTTGATCTCTTATTGTTTACTTCTTTACTCTTTCTCCCTTACCTGGAGTGCAACTGAAAAGAAGCAAGAGGAAAGCCACTTAGTACTGTTAGGTGGCTCACTGGTGTGCTCAGTATTACTGTCAGAAATAGGAAAATGAGTTAGCAGTAGGTTGAACTGCCTGCTGGGATTCTATTAACTGTATCAGAACTTCTGTCCCTTTCTTCAGTCTGTAGTACTGCCTGTAAATAGCTTAAAAAGTCATGGGGAAGATCTATCTCTCACTCATTGGACATCTGTCTGTTGTTTTTATATTTTGGTTGTTAGAATCATATCCTTTTGTCTATTCTTTAAATGTTATGAAATAAAGAAACTAATATTGGTCAAAAAGTATGCACTACTATCTAAATGGAAGTTGAATAACACTTGATGCTAAAAGAAGAGGAACTACAGAGAACAGTACACTTCATTTATGTGTTTTGTCCATTATGAAGTCTAAGCTATGTATAAGAAAGAGTTTGCTTCTACTTGCTTGGAGATTTCCAATATGGCAAGAGACAACAGAGGACCACTCAGTAAATGGAAAGAATTAACTGGGATAAAACTACTGCAAAACACAAATATAAAGGCTGTATTTGTTCATGAAATAAATTACATTACTATTCAGAAGATATTTCTACCTATAAAAAGTATGCACTTTAATATTGTTATTGCTGTTGGTGCTTTTACAGAGCTGTAATTTCATTTTCAGTGCTAGAGTTACGTTATGGTTGAACTCAATGATCCTGAGGGTCTCTTCCTACCAAAATGATTCTATGATTCTATAATATATAATATATTTTTAGTTTATATATAATTTCTGATGGAAGAATGGAGAAAAGCAGTGCAGTGCACCTGGAAAACTCGCTCTTAAATTTCTGAGATTTTTGTAGATTATAACTTCCATATGGTATTAGTTTGAGAATATCATAGAGTCCACTTCTATCAGATAAAGCAGTATTTGAGTTCTGCTCCACACAGCATATCCTTTTGAATAGTTAGATTATTTCTGCGATTCCCTAAAGATATTTTCATGTCCCCTGGCAAGACAGCTTACTCCTATCTTTTCATATGTATATATTTCCTGTAATCACATTAGAGGAAGAAAATGTCACCTGTTTTATATCTGACAAATTCTGCCTTACGTTGCCACCAGCTAAAAGATACTGAATCCTGATGAATTGCCTTGTAGAGGTTTTGGGGAAAAGAACTATACAGGTTTGACATATTTTTCAATTAATGGCAAAAAAAAATGGCAATATGCATAAATGCACGCAAACTCATACTCTATCACTTTAATGAATGCATATTCATAAATGCCTCTCTTGAGAAATTAACCATTTGGAAGCAATCTCTTGGAATTATGTGTAAAAATGACACTTGAGCAATCTATTAAATAGTTTAGTGAGGCTATAATTTTCAAAGCTCTTAGTTAACTGCTTATTTTATTCTGAATAGGCTAAGACCTGAGCTCTCCATTAGCATTCAACAAGAACGCATGCAAAGTGCTAGGTAGCTGTAAACAAAATATTAAAATGCATGGATGTCTTACATGGTAGACTAAATGGGTGCAATTATCACAGGATTATACAAAGAGAAGGCATTTAAAATCACTACCTGTCCACTTGTTGAAGAAAACCAAATGAGAGCTGTATAAGTGGAAAACTGTTTTATCCTACAATGAACTTTTCTAACAAAATCTAGGATTCAATTTTAAGCCCTTTGGAATGATGGTCATGTTAAGTTCACCCATTCTCCTAAGGAAAAGCAGTGCATTTACTGACAGCATATTTTGCATTAATAGATAATAGTTTAAATATTATATAAAGGTTACTTTAGTATATAAGTTTAAGAACTCTTACTGTCAAATTGACCCATAAAAAATAGTGAAACACACAAAATTTAAAAAACACTACTTAAAAAAAAAAAAAAAGAAAAAACCACACAAACAGACAATAAAACCTAATTTTAAAAAAATCACTCATGGAACAAAGCCAGTAGAATACTATCTGCATCATGGAACTGTCCCATTTAAAAAAAAATAGGAATACCTCCTTGCAATAGAAAAGGATAAATTTTGGAGGGAATGATTTTTGTTTATTTTTTTTGTTTTCAAAGCAGATTATCTGTATTGTATGCACACCTAGAGTTTCCTTCAGATAATTTTCAGATAATTTTTTTGCTATTCATACAGCTGAGACTCCAGTGAGAATATTCCTGATGGATGTACTTTGTTATGGATTGTTAGTGCAGCCACCAATAGACTGCAGAACCAATGTCAACTCAGTTGTAGGAGAAAGGAAACACCAGCAGGAATGCAATGGAGCATAGTAATTATTGCTCCAAATTCTGAGTGGCTCAGTTATACCTGCGTAAAAATTTCAATTATAATTATGACAAACTTGAAAGAGGCAAGGATTGCACATGCATACATCCTGAAGATTCTGGTTTTATACTATTGGAATTGTTGACATTGTTTTCTTTAATTTAGTTAAACTACAGAAGTTGTAGAAATCATTAGCAATGATGTTATCATGCCAAACTCATCTTGCCTTCATTTTACTAGTAGTTATATTCATAATGTCTAGCAGTTTTGTTCACAATGAAAAACATTAATAAAGTTGCAATGCAGTTGATGTGGCAACTCCTTCTTAAGGTAAGAACAAATGCATTAGGTTTGTTCTGGCCCAGCTATATTTATTAAACTGGGGTGATCTAACTAAAGCTACTATGAATAGCAATGTTCTTTCCAGTTTTGAGAAGCAGAAAGAAAGGACTGTAATTAATTTGATTATTAAATCAAGCAACAATCACTATCAGTAACGGATGATCAGTAGAGCTCTTGAGAAAAATCTCTTGAGAAAACTGATAAAACCACTTCTAGTTCATGCCCCTAAAAATCCTGATTAATCATATCTTAACATTCATTCAGCTATAAAATTCTTCACAGTCTTAGGCAACGCAAGATTTCTACTTTCCTTTATCTTCTAACATGAATAAAATGAAGCAGCTCGAGAAATACTGCAATACTGCCTATTCCTTTCAGCTTTGCCTGAGCAATTATTACCTACCTACAGGAAACAGAATTATTTTTTTGTATTTTACTATCAAACAAGAGGAAGCTGGCAACTACAGCAATATATGCTTTCAAATACTTACTTGAAAAATTTTTAATTTGACCCTACACTTTAAAGCTTCAAACAAAAAATTTTCTTTTCACTATAAACAAGGAAGAAATGTTCAGAACTATAAAAAGGATTACTATATTGTAACAAACATTTCTCAAGTTTCAACCTGATATTTAGTTTTAGAGAATAGATCAGCCACAAAAAGTGAAAAAATATAGTAAGGAAGATATAAAGGCTAAGGAGATTAATTATATTTCTTTCTTATTCATTTTCAAATGTATAATATCCCTGCCTCAGAAATTTAAAGAAAAAGACCAAAAGTCAAAAAATTGTTGTTTTGTTTTGGATATGTTACTTAAGAGCAGACCTTCCTGAACAAACTTATTATGTAATGTATTTCCAACATACTGCACTTTCAGCCAAGTTCAACTGCAATAATTTAATCTTCAAGTCATATTCTCCTTGTAGCAATACATATGTAACTCATTTTGGTTTTCCTAAAAACAAAAAACAAAGCAAAACAAAACAAAAACTTTCAGTAACCAATAAATAGAGAATAAAATTATTAACTAAGGAGAAACTACCACTACTTTATCCATGCTTCTTTGATTAAGGACTGACAGAATGGACCCAAATCTTACTGTAGGTCACTTGGATATAACACTACAATTCATCCATTCAAGTTTAAATTGCTTTATATTATGAATGCATAATTTTGCCCTGCTGTAAAGCAAGATCTTACACACACATCCTTGATATCAGAGTGGCTTTAAATTTGAGAATGAAACAGGAAAAAGTTCACGCAAAAGAACAGCATTGTTTTCTGTAAATGAAGGAGTCATAACACATTAGACAATTCAGCAAAAATATTTTCACCTGCCCACAAACTCTCTTTTCTCACTGTTCTTTAAAACAAAACCAAAAACCAGTGGTTAAACTATCGTACTGATATTTTTTTTACCTGAAAAAGATGTTTGAATTTTAATCAAGGGGGAAAAAAAAAAAAAAAAAAAGGCAGCAAAGAATTGAATGTTCCATTGTTTTTTCTTGGATTAATTGGGTGAAAATGCAAACAGTATTTTTGTAAGCATCAAAGTACTTAGCCATCTTTTGACTACATGAAGTATTCTCAATCAAAGGAAACAATGTCACTAACAATTTAACTAAACATATTTGCTTTTATGTCACCGTTTAGTAAAACCTAAGGCTGCATGATAAATAGCAAATTCATATCTGGATTGCCCCTAGCAATATTTTAGATTTATAGGCACTAACTTTTACTGAACCTACATAGTCAAAGATAATATAAGGATAAATATATGCTTAATATACACAAAATTACTAGTTATCATATAAAATAAATACTATCACATAAACTTTTATTATTAGTTATATGTACTGATTATTTTATGTGCATTTTTATGACTTTTAAAAACTGAATGTCAAAATTACATACAATAAATAAAAGTAGAATAATATTTGGGTTTTTGTGTTTTTTAATAATGACAGCACAGTAAACAGGTAGAGACATTTTTAAAGATACCTATGCACATAGTTTTTCTGATCTTTGGACTTAAAAAAAAAAGCCTTTATCATTACAGATAAAACTACTTGAATATCAACAGTTATTCAACGTCTGGAAAAAAACAAACACACATTTACCTTAATTGAAAGTGACCTATACCTCATTAAGGATCAAAATTTTGGCTTCAGTTTTTGTTGCTCTTGTTTTTTTACACTGGTGTCCTCAGTTGAATGAGTTGACCAAATGCATTAACCAAAATGTTTATGATTCTTGAAATTTCTTTTTCACAAAAAAGAAAGCCTACCTGTTTACCGCTCTGTCTGTCATGATTCATAAATTATTTTAATCAATGACAGTTTTCAGTCTCAACACATGCCATTTAACCTAAATGAACTGCTAGACATAAATTTGCAAACCAGGAATTATTAACAGGGAAGTAGGGAAAAACTTACCTAATTGTCACTTACTACAATAAAATAAATATTCAGGTGCATATTCTGAACCAACTTAGATGACAGTTGCAGCTTTTATTTCATAATGGTCATGATGCCAGTAACATTCATAAAGGCCCAAATTCAAGGCCATATTTTTCACCATTGCTTCAAATACTATCTCAACAAACTCAGAAGAACGTTTTACCCTATATGTGTTCACTTCATTGAATTATCATTTCCTTCTACTTAGCTGCATTCCATGTTATCTTTGCTGTTTTGTATGTTAAAATGGATCTTAACTAGTGTCTACAGAAGTTGATGGAAATATTTTCCATAATCTTCAGTGGACACTGTAATAGACCTACAGTCTGCAGTAATATTTCCCAAATCTATGAATTATACTGTGAATTTATCTGATGAACAAAGACTTTATACAAAAGACAGTGTAAACAGGTTAATGAAATGCACAGAACATGAAATAAAGTGACATTACACAGCACTGTCTATGAGGTAGATTTATTATTTCACTAAAATTATTATAATCAATAGGAATGTTATTTTTTAATGGAGCATAGTAAATATTAACATGAGAAATTCATGATGCCTGCTGTTTTCCACACTGAAGAATGTTTTATTTTCTCAACTGTACTGCTCTCTGGACTAGGGAAAACAGGTAACGAAAGTTTCTACAAAAACATATTCTGTTTCTGACTAGTATTAGTACTAGAATTTCAGATAAAGCTGCAAAAAGAATGAAAGTTGAAAACTACAATAAAATTGAAAGTTTGTCTACACGCTACAGGGATAGTTTCTTTATAACTTCAACAGCTGCTTTACGCATGAAGCATTACCTCAGATGCACTGGCATTTCTAATCATTATAGCTTTATTACAAAGCACTCTTTTTAAAAATTATTTTAATCTGAGACAAGTTTCAGAGGTTAATTATCAATTTACAAAAAAAATAAAAAAAGAAAAATTAAATTCTCTTTTCTGGTTTAGATTTGTTACTTTCAATTTGATTTAACATTCCTTCCTTTTCTGCATTCTGAAAAAGGGTAAATAGGAAACCATGAGCTATCTTCTCCACATAATTCTGTCTTCCCTATAGCTTCATAATTTCTCCTTGTATGCTCTTCTACTCTAATTAAATGGTTTTACTGTTTTAAAAAAGGAGGTTTTTTTTAATACAGTAAAATGTGCATTATTTCAGCTCAAACTAAGAAATAATTGGATTCTTATATACCCCCCAAAACACACCTTCAGGAAGGTTTTAAGAAGTCCTAGAAACTGAAGTTCTGATCTGGTACTCAAAACATATTATCAAAGAAAATCAACAAACCTATGTCTGCTGATGTAAGAATATTCAAAGTATACGCACAGCATGCAGTAGCAAAACGTTAGCAATACCTTAGTTCAACAGTTTGAAATAACACATGTGGGTATTTACCCCACACTCCACCACATTATAAAAATTAGGGAAAAAAAAAAAAAAGAAAAGGAAAAAATAAATAAATAAATAAATAAAACAACCTTCATGCCCCAGAAAAAAATAATATATTTTACACAAGAAATAACAAGAATATGTAAGCTTTACTGATCAATATGATTCGTGATTGTCTGGAGAATGTTAGTGCTTATATTTCTGATGGTTCATAACCTAAAAACCCCTGCACTACTACTCTCATGTTCTTCACCAGGTCTTGTAGTGTCCCTAAACCAAAACAAATTTTGGAAAAGATAGGCTGAGTTCTCAGAAACTAGTTTACCCAATGCTTATCAAGCTCACACATCTTCAAATATTGCATTTAGTCCACCTTCCAACCTGAAGGAATTCCAGCATCCTATGTAGAAGAGAGGAGCTGCACAGGCATTGCATTTATTTACCATGAAATTATTTTTTTTAATAAAAACACATACCAACCACTGTATCTGTAACATTACTTTTCATTCTTAAAGAATATGATATCATATCCTGTATTTGTCTATATCTGCAAGTAAGTGTTATAAGGAAAAGCGGTCAGGAAGTGTTTGACGTAGTTCAATACAAGATTGTGTGACACTGTATTGGCACTTGCAAAGTTGCTCATACTGTTTGTTGCTGTTAAAGTTTTAGAGCTGAATTACTGGCTTGTTCGCAATAATAAGGGACTCATATGCACTATGCATTTTATATATATCTGTCATTATATATATATATATATATATATATATATATATATATATATATATATATATATATATATATATAACTAGGATGCTGGAGCATATGAAACACAGGTCATGCCATATCACTTGATCTCTGGGTCAGACTTGAAGATCGTACTATCTTGGCCCAAACAAATTTTTATAACTGTTATTCTGTATCTATAGGTAAGACAGTAAATTAATAATATAAACCAGTCATACTCCATTCTACATTGGTAACATAAAGTAATAACTTAACCAGTATTTCTCTTTAAAAAAATATAGCACAGTATTAAAAAAGAAGGGTACATGCTCCCTCTTATAAATGAAGCACTTTTTTCAATTCCTCAATACATTCAAGAGTTTGAAAAAAGTTTAAAGGAAGAAGTAGAGTACTGCAGAGGTCCTCCTTAAAGCACATGATTGTGAAATCATATTTTAGCATGTAAAAATAAATGGACTTCTTAAAAATGGATGGGGTGAGGACATTCTAAGGTTGTACAAGAAATCTGGCATTTTTATTCAATACTGCAACAGCCTTCTTGAGAGCAGATTAGTTTAACACTGAACACCACAACAGAGGACTTATCTAGTTTAGAGTGCATAATAATTCATTGTTGTCCTTCACTACACATTAAATGTCACTCATCACAATGACAGGAATAAAAAATGATTACACTAAAGCAGGGGTGTCAAACTCATCAGCCTCATAGTCGCCTTCAAAGAGCCGAATGTAATTTTAGGACTGTATAAATGTAGGAGCAGTTACATTTATGCACTAGAGTCACTACCTACTAGAATATAATTGGATATGACTTTTACATACAGAATAAATCATTAAAATATTTACAAGAGCTTCATAATGTTTCTTTAAGTATTTAAAATTGTAAAACTAGAACATCCTTAAAAACAGTAATTCTTACAAAATATAATTGTGTTAATACGGGATCATGTATTAGAGAATTTATTTATAGAGAATATTTTTTGCACTTACATGGCACTCCAATAATAAGAAGAAAAGTTTTTTCATCACAAATTAAAACCTGGAGAATTGCTGTGTTTTGCTTTGCTTTCAAAATAAAAATCAAATCATTATATTTTGTACTGTTAAAGATATCCTCTAAATCCACAGAGATGTCAAATGGAATTCTTAGCCAAGTAATTTTTTTCTGAGTAAATACAAGACTGTGTGAGAATCTCTGTGTAATTCAACAAGTTTTTTAAATATATTTTTACTTTGGAATTGTTACTATTCTTATCAATTTAAACAGAGTAATCACATGCTTAAAATTTAAGACAGCTTGGCAAAGCTTGATGAACTGAGGTCTTGGCTCTGAGCGAAGTAAGTAAATAAATAGCTATACTAACTCAAAATAAAATCCACAGTTGGATTTATAAGGCACATAAGTTTGCCTTTTTCTGGTCTGTGACTTATACTGACCCTCTGAAGGAACAGAATAGTTTTCAGATTTGGGACTTTAATATAGGTTGACCAAAATTCACCCAAAAACTAAGCAGGTTCTTTTTTAAGTAGTCATAAATTATTTGCTTATGAATCTGTTTATATTACCAAAAAAAAAAAAATGTATTTAAAGTACTTTATTAAAGTCTTGTCAAAAGTTTACTATAAATAGGATTCTAAGTAATTCTGTGAGCTTCTGTGGTTACATCTGTATCAGGAAGTGAAGGGAAGGACTCAGGTTTCAGCAATGGCATGCAATCATCCATACACCTTCCTAGTTAGTACAATCCTGTGCACAGTTTTGGCCTATGCTACTCTCAGATAACGCACAGATGTGGTTCAGAGAGAGAGGAAGTTCTGGTAAACCGGTAATATGTTCAGGGATAATTGAAATGATGGAGTATTTAGTCATATGAAACAGACCACACCAAGTCACTTGTGGTCTGGACCTGAAAGCAAGCCCTGGACAATAGCCCTTGAAAAGTATATACATAGTCTTTGGGATACACTGTGCTACTGTCAAAATCAGTGATAACTTCGACATTTAATTCTACAGGAACGACAGGACAATTATTTATTGTCATATTCAAGTTTACATTTGATTACCAAATGCTTCACTCTTTCTGATTATTCCATTACAATTCTCAGTTGTATCAAAAATTGTAGAAATATTGCAGTTCCTGCTAATGGAAAACACAGCCTTTCTTCAGGAAAGACCATGGTTAAAGGAATTCAAACAGATGACTCATTTTAAGTTTGCAAGTAACCTCGATTGAACTGCAAGGGTCTACTTAAGTACCTCATGGTCTATGTGAGCTCAGGGACTCTGCTGAATTGCAGCTCCACATCTTCATGGTGGATAAATACTTGAAGCTTTTTTTCTGTTTTTCCTTCCATAATCTAGAACTCTTTCTCCCACTTTCAAAGAAAAAACTGAAGTCTGGGTATGAACTACATATAGAATCATCAGCTGGATACTAATGAGATAGCAGTGCTTCTTTCATTAATAGCACTGACAACCAGGAGTTCACATCCTCACATGCTTGCCACCTATGCATCACCTCCATAGCACTACCAATGAGCTGGAATTCACACCTTCACCTAACCAGTTTGATAAAACCTTGTCAGGGTACCGAGTATATTGGGTCTTCCCTCAGCTCAGGATTTCTTCCAGTCTATGTTTCCAATAAATTGTGATTCTAGAAGCAGTATTTCAACAACACAAGGACTAGAGGCAAACTGCTTCTGAACATATGCAGTAACTCATTATTTTCTACAGAAATAGACTATGGATACTGCTTTCACTCTCTCTTTTTTTTATTTGTTTGTTTGGTTTGGTGTGGTTTTGTTGTTGTTTTATTTTATTTTCTTTCCTGAGGAAAGACAATTACACTATCTTTTATGTGACAGGACCACGAACTTGACTTCATCCTGTCATTTGACTCAAATGTACTGCTTCTATCACAACATGGCCTACCTGAATCTAATCTATTATGTTCCCTCTGACCAAATGTTTGTGACTTAAACAACATTGGAGAGATTCATCTGCCTAAACACCAATGTCTCCAAATTTTCAGATTTCCCAACATATTCAAGAAATATTTAGGGATCTGGTATATGTGATACAGGACCTCCAGGTAAACTGTATCTTTCTGTAAAGTCAGATAGTGCATCCTCCTGTCCCATGTACCTGCATAGCTTTCCAACAAGTTTCAATACTTACAAATACGTTCCTTTCCACACAAATTAATCTGAAATGTAATTGTCAAGATTTTCTTCTTTATTTGTCCTTCATATCCACTGTTCTTTCCCAAAACAAAGACAAACCTGTGCAGTTATTCCACCAGTGCCATTTGAATCTTATCCAGACTTCATGTAAGAAAAATCTCAAGGCCAAAGTCAATACCTATTTTCCAAAATTCGCTTGCTTTTATAATGTAGACAGTAAACTGAAATGTAGTCCTGCCTAGGTAGCTACAATGGCTGAACCTGACTACTTTAGAAATCTGGTAATTTTCACTTCATATTCTTCACACTTCATTGAAACTTTCATCCTATTTAACTATTTAAACTAGTTAACTATGCCTTTTGAACTGTGAACTCTTTAAAGAAAGTATTTGGTATTTGTTATGTAACAAGACAACATGACTCTGCTCAGAGATGCTCTCTGAAAGCTGTCCTGTGTTACAAGAAACCTCAATTAATCTTTCCTTACCATTCAGAAACATCTATTGTTTTTACCTGTGGAGTCATTTACATTCATCCATAGAGGTGCAACACAACATCATCATCTTGGTTTTGACATTTGCTTTTGCACAGGTACAAATGACTATACAGTATGAAAGCCAAAATGATGAGGAAGGCATTACAAGTATTAACAATCCTCATCAACTTTTAAGCTGAAGGCAGAACTGAGCTTCTAACAGCAGCAGAACAGAAAGATATGAGGAGCTCTGTTATTCATCTATCTAGCGACTTTATCTAATTACAGGTACATTTGAAGCAAGGTGAAAATTCCTTTCATTTCAGTAAATGAAGGGCATGCTGACCAGTATTTTGACATGTTTAACTACTCACTCTCCTCTAACATGCCCATTTAGAAGAAGGGGAGGGAAGAGAGAGAAAGTAAAAGAGAAAAGTTGCGGAGGATAAACATTACTAATTAGAACCCTTTTTCAGATATTTTTCCAACTTGACATTAACTTTACAATGCTCTGTGAGTACAGTAAAGCAGTGCAATGTACGAGATTCTGCCAACTGCTTCCATTTTTCTTCTGGACATGGCTCATTAGTTACATTGTGTCAGCCACAAAACCAGAGAATTTTCTAAGTGGAGATATTCTTACAGCCACACTTCTCTGAACCTTTCTACTTTTCACTCCAAAATATCTACCAAGAAAATTGCTCCAGAACATGAAATATTAATAATTACCATAGTACCTGTTAGGTGGAAACTGTCTTATACCACTGGTGATGGTGCTCTGGTACAGAAATACTGTATCTCTACTTCAACACAAATAAGTTAAAAGCAAATAGGTATCCTATTCTGTGTAAATCTAAAGCTATTTCTCATGGGAAAGGACACAAACTTATTTAAAGATCCATGAGAATGGAAAGGAACTGTATAACCTCCTTCTGTTATCTACCACCTCACTGTTTATGCCGTGAAAAGTTTTCCATGCAGCATTCCTTCTCCACATAGTTGAGGAAGGAAACTGAAATTGAAAGAGACAGTAGCTCTGGGTGGTTTGCTGTCTTTAGCCTCATGAAATTACATGAATGACCCCATCAAGATGAAGTGACATTGCATTCATGGTTCTCACAGCAAGAGCCTATCTGCCATAAAGTCTTTAGGTAAGTCCTAATTGTCAAGTGCAGGTGCCACAAACACATAATGGCCACACAACAAAACAAAACACTATGAAACTGAATTGCCAGAATAGGCCTATTTAATAAAAAATAATGCTATGTAAACTCCTCTCTGACATGCTATAAGAATGATAAATGATGAAAATTTTGATATTTTGAAGATTTATAATCTTCTAATAAAATATATCTCTTAGCTGATGTGGATTTTTAACTACGATGCTGAATGTTTTTGATATCATATAATTCTTTCCCTGTAAAAATTATACCTTTGTTTCTAAAACAGAATTTCTCATAATATTGTAATAAAAAGAAAAAGGCTGTGACCTTAGTTCTTAAGCCTGAAAATGCATAATTAACTTTACACTAAAGCAATTTCACCATCATCAGAATGAACACAGTGTGTTTTCCATAGACGAAACAGAAGTGTTTGGAGGACACAACACTGCTTTAGTTTCAGCATCAAAACCAATTACCATACTTCTTTTTTCAGACTGATTTCTGGTCAAGCCCTGTTGGTACTTAAATGATTTCTACTCTCTAATGAGTTAGAGATAGGAGGCTTACATAAGCCAGGAAAACTTCTGGCTAAGAGCTAAAACAGAAGGATAAGTAGGAGATAATTCTTACACGTCTGCATAGAGGAACTTGTGGGGAACAGTGTTACTTTTCTCCAGATATTGGATAACACTTAAAGCCAAGAAATATTCACTATTTAGTTTCTTATTTCTTTTAAAGATATGCTTCTGTTTTTGTGGTATAATGGTTAACCATCACCTGAGTCTAATATATTTTTCACAAGAAATAAATGCTTTGTCTTTCCAAGAAGTAAGGTTCTGGTAAGTTTATTTTGGATTTGGGTTTTATTACTCTGTTTTGATTTTCCTCCAATTTAGCTTTATTTACACATTTTCAGAATACAATGGATAATGATGATTGAGAGTCAGACGAATTTAGGAAATCTGCTTTTAGCTAAATTTGCAGAAATTAAGTTATTTCCAGTTCTGAAGTCAGAAACTGATACTTTTTTAAAAATTATATTCTAACAGATATTTTATACCACTGCAAATAACTGGACATTTGACTATTCAGTTATAAATATCTAAAAGTAGTCTAAGATTGTATCTGTATTATAAATATTACACAATACAACATCTTTTAGAGAATAAAAGAGTAAAATTAATAAAATCCTTTCATTATCCAGGTTTTCCTACCCTTCAAGTAATTCTGAATCTAAAGAATTCAAAGGAGAACTCTGAAATACTACCCTACAGAAACTGCTCTTCCTTGGAACATCTGAAGCTAGGTTTTTCAACAAGGTTAATAACCATCATATTGTATTGGCTTTGCTTCCAATGGTTTATGTCTCCCTCTTCATTTGGATGATATAAAGCCATTCATTGCATATGGGTCCACATATTTAGCAAACAAATAATGCTCATTTTCATATGTTTGACTCATTTAGCATTAAAATTGTTTTTCAATCCTTACAACCATTTTTGCTCAGTATTATTATATGTTTCTGGGCCCTCCAGAAGCAGAGTAAATAGAAATCACAACTTCTAATGTTTCATTTTCCATTCTACCAATATAGCACCCACATTTTTCTTGAGGTAACCCATCACTCTTAAGTCAAGGTGTTCCAAGCAGGATGTATGTATGAAATGATTTCAACAATCAAGCTCCTACATCAGCTGTTTCAATTTTGGAAAAAAAAAAAAAAAGAAAAAAAAGAAAGAAACAGCTCAGCTGTTGATTGAATTCATCTTCTGATATACCAGGCAATCTGTAAATTCAATGATTGATGCTAATGTAAAAGGAGTCAATCAGTTAACTTGTACACTTTCAAATTACCATTTGTATCCAATTACTAACAAAATCTTTTGACAGCATTGTGGTATCATCTTGGATTGTTACTGACTCTATTCCCATTCCACTAGATTATTGTGTCTTGTTCTTTAGTTTGGAAGACCACATAGTTTTGTGAATCTCATGACATAACTACTGCTGTGCATCATGGTGAAAGTTACAATTTCATTCTCCTCACTAATACCATGCATGTCAGAGTAAAACACATAAAAACCCCAAAATAAAGCAAATAGGCATCCTACCTCCTACCTCTAAAAACATAAGATATACTGTTGTTTGTTTTTTTTTTCTGACAGCATCATTTTTGCTTGAAAATACTCAGATTTATCTGTAGAGGAACCCTTCTCTTTAGACACTTTTAACATTATTCCATACTATGATTTGCTAAATAAATATACAAAGTGCCAAGTTTAGACTTGCATCACATATTGGTGACAAAAAAAGTTTTGACAAAACTGAATGAAATGAACCAATATCAGAAAAGAGTGTTCAGCACTTTTCCTGGAGACTCTCAACTTTTTTTTCAGGCAGACTACTTCATACAAGCAGTTCAATATTCTTCTCATGTACTATTTGTGTTGGTAATTAGCAATGGCTGTTAAAAATAAGAATTAACCACTGCATATGTTACCACAGTGTGAAGATCTTTCAAAACTAAATAAAATTGTTCCTCAAACTGCTTTTTATCTTTCTCAGAAAGGGCTTTGGGATTACTTGCTAATGCATAGGAACACAGTACATAGAGACTAAGAAATCACTGTACATGGTAGATATGAAATATTATTTTGTATGATGTTATGGAACTCTTGACAAAACAGCCTTTGGATACTGATTCACCTCTAGAAGATGTTTGCTCAAGGCATTTGAAGACATGGAAGGATGTAGATGAGATCTACCTTGCTTGTAGTTAAACCCAATTAGATAAATACAAATGGAGATTTCATATGAGAAGTGGCACTGTTTTGACTACTGAGAAAATTTCAAAAGCAAATTACATAGTATGTATGTTTATAATACTTGGAACATGGTCATATAGTGTGAAAAAAAAATATAACAGAAACTTGGCCTGTAAACTCTAATATAAATATGTGAGCTAGGATTTCATGTGTGTGAAAATAAATGGCAATACACATGGCATAATATCGTCCAGCGTCACCCAGATTGTTCTAGAGATGAAGAGGGTGCAAATACAAATATTAAACTGTGGAAGGCAGTTTGAAATAATGATTTTGATTAACAGTGAAGATTGTTTATCCAGCTAAATCCTCTCTAAGAGCTTCAGCAAACAGCCTTTGGATTCAAAGATACAAGGTACTGTTAAGATTCAAAAGGATCCTGATATATTTGGGCAGTGAAACGTTCAGAGTACCCTGTAAATGTAAACAAAAGAAAGCATCGTATGAAACATAGCTCAACATGAGTTTTGATAGAACTTTCCATAAATACACCTGAGACTCTATCTCTACACCTATCTGTAACAAGGCTTAATAAGTGAAGTCAGAATGAGTACAGAAAGAATAAGCTGTCCACCTACTTGGAGATATTGATCTATCTATACCTATCTAAAATATAATTTGTCTTTGGACATGGGTGCTTAAGCAAATGGGAATAAAGAGATTGAATTGCTGGTAGTAAAAGACACCAAATTCTTTAAGGATGAACAGAGTTATGATTCAGTTCAGACATTCAAAGTATCTAGGTTCTTGGATAATTAGTGTTGAATTGAAAATCTTGTGATGGCTTTTAGAATAAAGAGAAAAAAAAATAACAGAAAGGATGGAAAGAGAGCTTTTAGGCCATCTTCTATTTTACACAGCATAGGGGTACTACTAGACTGTACACAAACAAACAAAATTTTAAAAAGCCATTTTCTGATTTAGTTGATCTACAAGAATTAGCATAAAACATATGGATGAAGCAAGTGCTACAAACAAATGCATATAACTAAGTTTTTTCCTTATGGCACAGGTTACCAGACCTACTGCTTTGTTTTCATAGAAGGCTTCACACACATCTTAACTCTGTAAAAGACAAGACAGACCTACACACACACACATCAAAAAAAGAAACAAACAAACAAACAAACAAACAAAAAAACACCACACCAAACCAAAACAAACAAACAAAAAAACCAAACCAAACCAAAAACAAAACAAAACAAAACAACAAAAAAAAAAAAAAAGAAAAAAAGAAAAAAACCCACCAAATAAACCACCAATGCCAATCTCTTTCCTGCCATAAGAATGCAGAATTTGTCAGGTGTCTTGAAGTGAACATATTTTTCTTCTTCAAAGTGCATATTAAGATTTAGCCAATGTAGGATTATTATATCTTCTGTTGGACTGCTAGGACAGGTGAGTTATGAATTCTTCAGCCATCCTCAGTTGTTTTTGCTGGCAGTAGTTTCTTGTTACATTTGATACATGATAAGTAATATCTGGGATGTCAGACTGACCTACTATCAATATAGCAAGGCTTTAGAGTACTGATTTTTCCACCTAAAATATAAGGAAGTTATTTATGTTAAAAAGAGTAAAATATAAGAATTTTTCTCTTACTGTAACCTCTGACACTATTCTAATAGAGGCTACTATGTAGATGCTGTGCTTGTATGTAGACTTGGGAAATCTCTTAATACTGTTGTCTCTCCTTGAATAGCTGAAGAAGACTGAAAGAATTTAGAAGTGACTCAAAAGAATCCTGAGGGGTTAGGTTGAGGAGTTGCACTGAGTTGTTTGTTTATATATTACAGATATTATACATTGACACTGAACCCTGATAGATGTCTTGTGGAGGAGGTCAAAGAGATAAAAGCATCTTTATAAGTGTCAAGATGCAAAGTGAGAGATTGCTGCTTGACTCGTTGCTACAAATCTCTTTCTTTTAAGTACATATCCTCATCCACAACATTTAGACTTTAGAGCACTGATTACAATCTCTGTCATAACCTCTCAAAATGATCACACAACTTAGATGACCATAACAAAGCATTATAATTCCATCATCTTTCACATTTTTTATATAGAAAAAAGATGGAACATAAGATCTGTGTGCTTACCACAGAAAATTAAATACTATTATAGGCTATGCAGATTTATGGTACTATTAATGGCACACAGCACAGTAAACTCTTAACCTGTTTAATCTATTTATACTGTCGTCCCCATTTTGTGAAAAATGATACTCAGAAATATCTGTATTTGAAACATCATGTGCAAATCTTTCTTACAACATTTCCAGTGACTGAAGTCCAGGCAAGATGACTGTACAATTTCATTGCTATAACATATCGCAGGATAGACTAAGTGAAAAACATGTGCTTTATTATTTGCTCCTGAGTGCAAAAACATTAAGATATAATTGAGGTACCTTTTTATATTAACCTCAGTTATTGAAATTCTATTTAACTGATAGAAATCTAAAATTAAAATTTTCCAGGTCTGTTGTAAAGGAGTAGAAATATATCTCAGAAAGCAAGGTTTTTAGAACATTCTCACATAATACTAGGATGTCTTGGTATAGTTACACAAACATTTCCATTAACAAAAAGCTAGAAAATCCACTGAAGAGAAAGAAAATTTCTTGTCATGCAACCTGTCTGATTCACTTGACAAAAAAACTCAGTGTTCCAGAGGCTGGCAGAGTTGCCCTCTGCTCATGAGAAAGATGATCTCTAACATTAATATAGATTTGCTTTTCAACTGGAAAAACTATATGAAAAGAAGCAGACTTCAGAGAAACTTTAGGAAGTGATCAATTAAGGGTCATAAGCTGCAACTTGGTTTAACAGAAATAAAAATCTCTGACTTTGAAATAATTGTTATGGAATGGTTTTGGAAAGTGTTCTAATTTTGGCATGCTTTTATCCTTGTCTATTTACATGGTATTTTATAGTCAAGTCACAAATATCCCCACTTGCATTACAACTGACGCAAATCTATCTTAAAAATGTAAGATAGTAAGAGAAGCAGATTTCAGGGTTGCCATCTGGATTTCCCTATTGAATGATGAATCCACTGCTGAAAACACCTCCTAACATATGCTGTGGTTCTCTAGGGATACTTCAGGAGATAAAATTCTCGTAGGAAGAATGCTTGTTAAGAATAAAGGGCAAATATGCTAACTTCCTTCTTGAATAAATATCAACATAGTAATTTAGTAACCAGAGCTCCATAGCAACTGGAAAAGTAACTCCCTCTCATTCTGCCATTAACTCCTTTCCATTAAGATAGTTTTCAATGAGTGGTTTGAAAACCAATCACACAAGCTCAAGGACAGAAATCAGATGATCAAGAAATATGAAATAAAAATTAAGACTGATGAGATGTGAAAGGATATGTATGCCCTCCAGAGAGAGATAACACTCAGGTGTCTGTTCAAGTCTGAAGCAGCAGGCTATTCCTAAGCTTCTTCAAAGAGAAAATATCAAGATAAACAGGTGGAGTCTTTTTCAAAACTCTAGTCTTCTTTTATTTTGTTTTATTCCAGCTGGTAAGTGAAAAACATAATTTGGTGATAAGGCAATGTTTATTGTGCTTCTATCACTGCTTACAAGGAAACAGAAAAATAGTTAATACAAAATGTTTTGGCAGCTGAAACAAGCACAAAGGCTTGACTTAAAAGTAGGATAGCATCATTCTGCTGAAAGAAGGAAAAAGCAAGAAGTCCTAACATATAGAATGTGGTACAAGTAAAGGTGAATCAAGTCCCTTAAGATGAGAACTCACGACAGAATATTAACAATTAGGGCAGTGAGCATAGTTTAATGTATATTTAACGATATAAACTGATACTCCAGACAGCTCAGTATAAGAAGCATAAGAACTCATTAGTGGATCATTTTGTCCAGGGTAGGTTATCTGCTTCACAGCTGATCCATAAAAGTGAAGCATCATGCTAAGGCAGATGTATCTCTTTCACTTATGAAGATAGATCACTTAAAAGTGAACTGCTTTATGACAAACAGACATATTTGCAGCAAATAGACCTTAGTACACAAAGAATGACTTCAATGTGCAAGGAATAACTTGAAATCTTGTAAATTAAGTAGAAAATGATTGGACAAAGTTTAACCTCCTATCTGTGTTTCCAGAAAAGATTCATGAAGACATGGACGCTTAAAATCATATATAAAAGACCCCAAAAATTATAATACAATCATGTGGGAAGCCAGGTGAAGGTTAATTTTGAAAGTTGTTAACCTGAACACCTATGTAAATCAAACATACTTAGGATTTTTAAAAGTATTAATCTGATTTTCTTCATATTGCCTATGTAGGATGGGAAGTATTTCCAGTTATCAACCCAAGAGGTTTTGCAGAGACCAAAAATAGGAAACAGCTGTTTCATATACACAGACAAATGGAAAAAAGGGGACAACATGTGTCTATGAAGTTGTTATACAACACTGTAAGAAATCAGCATGTTTCTTAGGAATGAAACAATGGTTTACACCAAGAGACAGAAATAAGAAGAAATTCCACTAGTTCAGATTTTTCATTATACAGATCAGAAAATGTACTGTACTTAACAGAACTCCAAAAAGGAGTTGCCATACTTTACCAAACTAAAGGAAAAAAAAAAGAAAAAAAAAAAAGAAAAAAAAAAAACAAACACAAACAAACAACAAATACAAGTAAAGGCAGAAGCAAAAAAGGAAGCTATTGGAATGCAACAAGATGTGCGATGACACAAGACTACTAGCAGTGGCACAAAGACACTGTTAGCTAGCATCAGAAACAGATCTATTACTGTTGCCACAAGAGAAAAAAAATGCTATATGACTTTCTCAGTTCACAGAAAAATAATAGGCTGTCAAGTGGAGTGGGTTTACTTGTCAGCCATCAGCCTGTACCACAAAGAAAGTAACTTTCAGACACTAACCACCATAAGTACTTAAATTCAACAACCACAACAAAAAAGTTTAAGAGGTTTTCATACAAATGAAGTAATCACAGTCTACTATAATTCTGCACAAAGAATGACGATTAAATAAAACACTGTGCAAAATCTGTAACCCCCACATGAATGGATGACTCATCATTTTCAGGAGGACTACAAGAGCAAAATAACATAGAGAAGCCCTGCAGCTAAAAAATAGATGTCTTTCCTAGCTTTTTGACTTACTGAATATTCAAAGATTCCAGCTTTTTATATCTAGCTATCTGTTTGGAAGGAAAATCCAATGCTCTATCAAAGAACAGACTTATAAAAATTTATATTCCATTTTTCCCCCATTTAAGCCTGATGTGTTAGCCTATGAAAGTCCTTTCAGCAATTCTCTCTCAAAGATACTTGAACCTTCTACGAATTTCTTCATCTTCCCTAAATAGGACCATACGACTAGTTAATGGAAGAAATCCAAGTACCACAACAATAGAGTACTTTTCATTCTCAATATACCAAGATCTTACATTCCAACACTATTTGGAAGACATGGTAAAACAATAAAATCACAAAACATTTGACACAAAAATGGGAGGCTAAAATCTAAAAATAACTATTCTACACTGAATAATCTGATGAGCTGTAATTACAAAACATCATATTATAAAAGACAAAATAAATACTGCTCCAAACATAGATACACCTTATTATGAAACACATAGTAATTATTATGAAAAACTGGTAGTTGAACATTCATTATGGAAATATTGTTGTAATACAGTTTTTTTTTTTTAATACGACACTTAAGGTGGAACTAATTAATGTAGTGGCACAGAGTCCAACAGTTTCATGACACCAGGACTGAAAAATACATCAACAGTTGTTCAATATCTAACTTATAATCTGTACTGAAAATACATAGAACTATGCTGCAAAGTCCTCTTCACTACCACACTTCAGTTAGCAGTATCTCCCTTTCCATGACAGATACATTTTGTGAATTATATTCACAAAAGACTCTTCTACTTTTTAATAGTGTTCTTTTCTCTCATTATTTTTCAACACGACATTACATTTTTAACTTAGACCTGTTTGCCTATATGAACTACAGTGTTAGAAAATGCTATCGCATACTACTAAGCAGGCATAATGAATAAAATCTGTTGATTGTCTTATCTAATCCTAGATCTTTTATTTATAAATGTGTTATCAAAACTTGATTGTACAAATTAAGAGGTATTGAAAATCTCTAGATCTGAAGGCTGATATAAATTTAGGAGTAAAAAAGGTATTTTATATAAATATACAAAAGAACAAACTGCTTTGCTCAGTATAAAATACATTTCATATTTCTTTACAAAGAATATAATAAGGAATTTTTTATGCCTGTCACTAAAACAGATAAGTGAAAAAAAGTTTAGTAATACTGATCTACCATGTAACACTTCTGTTTAAAAATAAACATTCTTTCCAGTTCTGCTAGTGAGACCAAGTGACTGAATAGTCAAGTGAAAAATAAAAAGGCTTTCAGAAAACATATCTTTCCTACAAAATATGATACAACATTTTCAAACATAAGTAATAACTCAGCTGTACAACTCCTACTAAAATTACTGGGAACTGTCTGTCAAAAGAACTGTGCATCATGCTGAAAATGTCCTCCTGTGATAACAATAGGATTAAAACTTTTGGACATACACATAAATATTTCACTCTGAGTGTTTCACAAAATAACGTTTGTGATTTATGCTCAAATGTGCTTCCAAAAGTACTTGTATCACAGGAACATTTCAGAAATGAGTTTACTCTCTGGTTTTGTAGCCCACTAAAATCTACTCAAGAAACTTTGAACATAAGTCTGGCTCTTTAAAGCAGACTTTTCTAGAAGACACACAAGTGAAGTTATTAATTACAGAATATGTTTCAATGTTATCTATATTACTCAAGTACTTCATGTACTTTATGTCCAGGTGATCTTGCCAAATTACTTTTAAACCAGTTTCTAAAAATATTACATCTCCTCTTAGTAGAGGAAGGATACAACTTCTCCAAAATGAAGCTGATATTATAAAAGAAAGATGGAGAATGTTTATATCAGCTACAGAACAACAGGAAAATAAAAATATGAAGATTCTACTGTGTACCAAAGAATGAAATAATAAAAATCTTGGGGCTGAAGTGAGATTGCGTTATCAAGTCAAACATATGCTTCTAAAAATCATTGCTACAGACAAAAATAATATATTATTAAAAGGATAAGAGCCATATAGTCTACATGTATTTGATTTAAAAAATATTTTAATATGACTACGAGGAAGAATCTCCAAAAGAGATTAAATTTAGACCCCTAGCAATTATTGATTCAGTGTTCTGAAGTTTTTTTGCTGTCACAGCAAAAGTCAAAGTTGCAACATGTAAGTCTAGATTTCTGTGAGCATCTGGAGCCAGTCCTAATTACCTTACAAGGAAAAGATAATGGGAATTTTTAACAAAAGATGTTTTCCTGCTTGCCTATGTTGAAGAAAACAGATTGAAAAATGAGCCCTAATGTCAAATCAATTTAAAATTTAACCATTTTTGTATTGAGTTATTTAAATCTGAAAGCTCAACTAAACATGCTTCCAAATATATTCAAGTTTGGGACCTTAAATTATGTGATATAACTCAGGGATTTTACCTAGCACAAAATTAAAAGCTAAATATTTTTATCCTACATCTAAAATACTAATCGACATAAAATAACTTATTTTTTAACAAGTAGAGGCCCAATTTGGACATCTAGGATTAACATGGGCAGCTAAGTACTCTATTTGAAGTTAAGTACAATAGTAGTAGATGAAATCAGGCTAACAAAGTAAAATATGTCAGCCCCTGTCTTTCTGAACAGCACAACTGGGGAGACATTTCTCAAACTTTCTAGGATCTCTAAATTTGTAAATAAATGGAGAAAGCTAGGTAGCATACTCAGGACTTAGTGACATAACAAACTGGAAACTAAGTATGGCAGTGGAGAAAATTAATAGTGAGAACCCTCATTGATTATTCTTCTGTACATCATGAAGTTAAAATATAAGAGTATGAAAGTAAGAAAATTTTTGTGACTTTTGACAATTATTAGTAAGAAAAAGATGATAACAATTGCCAAAAAAATCACAAAAGTTGACATGTTACCTGGCTATGACAAAGAGCACACAACTGACACCCAAGTAAGCCAGCAGAATATACATCCAGATATCAGGGGAGAGAGGATTCAGGAAGGAGAAGACGCCCGGGTTTGTACCATTGGGCTTGCGGTACAAAATACTTATTCCAAGAGTCATAAAGGGCTTGGAAAAGTCGATGACCTTCTCTCGAACATAGGTAATCGCCAATGGTGCAACTGCAAGGTCAGCTTTCTGTTAACAGAAATACAAAAAGAGAAACAGGCCAAAAGTCAGAAGAAACAGGTAGAAGCAGACAATCAGATGAGGCAAAACACAAACTTTACATGGAGGAGGTTTATCCTTCTACTAGGTTATTTGAAATGTAAAACTTTCTTCTCCCCATAAGGAAAGAGATATATTCTACTTCCTTTTTTCTAAACTGACATAACAACATTTAGAGAAAACTAAAAGCACTACTACAGGAATAGAAGCAAATAAAAATATTGCGTCTTGCAGAAAACTTGAACATCTGTTATCACATCTTTTGCATTTCTTTTTAAATGTAGATGTGCCTATGTCTTCTCTTTGTCACTCCTTCACTATGTGCTTTAGAAGCTAATAAATTTGTGAAGCAGACGTGAATATGCTTGTACAAGTGTAGGGAAAGGGCCAGGAAGCAATTTTGCTTATCTTAGTATAAAAATATTGGTATGAAATGAATATTTTAAAATGGGAAGTGCTACACCTGAAAGGTTGCCGCAGGGATTAAGTTCTAACAAAGTACAACTGTCCTTGCTAGTTCACAGAATTCACAGAAGAGAGATAGTGGATGATTGTTCACTGCACCTCATAATACAAGAACCAAATGACATCAAAGCCAATTATCAAAATGAACTAAGTGATATAATTCTTCACTTAAGGCATACATAAATGGTGGAACTCATCACTATGAGATATTCCATCTACCAAAAGTCTATAGGGGTTAGAATAGCTATTAGGTGCCTTCATGACAGAAAGGCCCATCAAGGGCTGTTCTTAATGTTTATAAAATGTCTCAAATATGTCCCTGAGGCAGAGATTGTTGTCAGTTGGGAGAATATTTCAAGGAACATTTCACTGTAGGCTTTTTCTTTCCCTCTGTCCCTCCCAAAGTTTCCATCAACAGAGAGCAGGCACTCAGCTAGAAGGATCCAGACTCCAAACTGGTCTAGCCATTTGTATGTCACCTTCATCTGGATGCTGGGTAGCCAACTAAATCAAAGAGGTCACACCATTTTGCCATTGTTGTGTGCCAGTTCCCAGAGGGAAATTTCTGTAACTGAACAGCAGTCAGAAATTGAAAATTGTCTCCTGAACAGACTAACACTTAAGATCTTTCCACAGACAACAGGCTTGTAGCTGGAGTGGTGAGTTGTCTGGAGATTTCCCAAGGAACTTCAGCTATGCTGTGGGGAGGTTTAAATTTCTTTTCCATTTTAACAGAATCACAGAATGGTTAGGGCTGGAAGGGATGTCTGGAGATCACCTAGTCCAACCCACCTGCTAAAGCAGGTACGCCTAGAGTAGGTTGCATAGGAATGCATCCAGGTGGGTTTTTAATTTCTCCAGAGAAGGAGACTCCACAACCTCTCTGGGCAGCCTGTTCCAGTGCTCTGGCACCCTCAAAATAATATTCATATTCAGATGGAACCTCCTATGCTTCAGTCCATGCCTGTTGCCCCTCATCCTATTGTTCGGCACCACTGAAAGGAGTCTAGTCCCATCTTCTTGACATCCGGCCTTGAGAAATGTATAAACATAAATCACTATGAAATTTGTAGATAACTGTTACTTAACTGCAGCATTTTAAATTAAATCGTAGAGTAGAATGCATTTTGTCAATTTACAAATTTAATTTTAGTTATTATGGAAATGATTCATAGGAGGTTTGTAAATGGTCTGTAGTATTTTTTATTCAAAATTTAACAGAAATCATAGTGACAAGAAATCTACAGCATCTGCTTTTTAATCTCTGTCAATAGCTATTGAAAGATTACCATGCATGTGTCTCTATGTGTATGAGTGTGTGTATGTATATGTGCACAAATGAAAGAGAGAAGTTCAGAGTATGAAGTTATACAGTACAAGGCTTGGTAAGCTGTAAATTAAGAATCCCTTGTAAACTATACGTAAATATAGGTACGTAATGCAGAAATTGTATAGCTAGTATGAAATACTGTTACCCAAGTAACATAGCTGCAAACAACGCTATATTCACAATGCCTGTTCAAAACAAAGATGTAGAGATTTTGTTCCAAATAAAAACCATATAAATTCATATATTTGTATATTTTGTTTTGATCAGATGGTATTGTATATACACTCAAAATCCCATACAGTGTTATAGCATTACACCTTTCTCAAAGTTTTACTGTAATACATTGTTATTATAAACATTTATCATATAATTATATCTAGTCTAGTAAAGTACTTCAATGCTGCAATGCAAAACTCTGTTGGCACTGTTCAGTTAATTTGGTAAGGGTTTATTGGTCAAAAACATGACACACATTTCATTTCCACTGGTATTCAAAATATAGGTATTCATCACCCCACAAGGCTTTATTCCACAGCAGCTGAGTTTTTATGGATTGCATATTATTGATGATACTTCAGCTGATGCAGAAAGAAAGCAGTAAATTAAGACACTAAAACTAACTTGGTTTAAAAGTCATAGGTCAACATGTAGAAGTTTGAGAAATATAATAAGTTAAGCTACAAGTTTTAGAGCCAACTAGAAGTCCTTAACCTAAGAGTCTGAAGTCAACTCACTAGAGACTATCAGAAGATGCAGATTGTTGTAACTACATCCAGTGGAGCATTTTGTGCCTCATGAGGACTGCAGATACGCTCCTCACAGCCTTGTAAAGTTTTCCCTGTCTTGCAGCTGTAGGATGTTCACTCACCAATGAACAACTCATGGTAGAGACAATTTATTTCTGGTATAAAAGGACCTAAGGCATGCTAAAATCCTCTTCCTTTGCTTCTTCATTTACATTTTACTTCCAATAAGCTTGCCAACTGACTATTTTACATAGAGAAAAATCTAAATCAAAAAGGGAGGACACTTTTATCAGTTGCATAGGGCTGAAATTTGGTGTGCACCCTTTAAGAAGACAAGTTTTAAAATTACATTAAATTCATTCTATGCATGCAGCTACAAATAACTTCAGTAAGAAATCTGCATAGAGATGCTGAGTAGTGCATGGGCCATAGCATGTATATTAAGTTGGTATTTGCAGACATTGTTATTTTCTATGTGAAAACTAACTCTATAAAATATGACCCAGAAAAACTGCCACACTAATTTTTTGATAAATTGGACTTTGAAAGCATTTAATAGCTTCTAATAAGTTTAAACGCAATGCCTCTGGAGAAGGTGCATCTGTAAGCTAAGCAGAGGAAGGTTAATGTTCAGCTTCCGTTCTTTAAAACCATCCAACAGGCTCCTAATGCACGGAGAGCTTATGCATTATTCCTGTTCACAGAAGTGCATTTCCTTATCACTGATTTTAAAAACTAAGAACTGCAGTTTGGCTTTAAGATTGTGATCTATCCCAAACTGGCTTTTTCATGCTACTACATTATAGAAAATTTTACACCCTGTGAAAGAAAGCTTTTGGTCTTGACATAACATCTTCATTTCCTATTGAAACCAGTACAATTTTATTAGCATTTTAGTACTATTTTTATTTTAAGTAGCCACTTCTATTGTTTTTATATAAATATTTTCATGTTTTTCTACTACCTTTCATGGGATCATAGGACAACTCAGATGGGAAGACATATCAAGAGGTCTCTAATTCTATCTGTTCAAAGCAGGGTCGTCTACATGATCAGCCCAGGTTGCTCTGGGCTTTAACCAGTCTGTTTTGAAAACCTCCAAGGACAAAGACTACATAACCTCTCTGGATAACCTGTCTCACTGTTTGTCCATCTAGTAAAAAAGTTTCTACATACTCTCAGTGGAGCAGTTTGCTTAGAGAGCTTATGCAATTTCCATCTTTCGAAGTTTTCAATTTATGCCCTTCAACTCTTCTTTTCTTGCCAGACATCACTGTGAAGAGCCCAGATGAATCTTCTTGATAACCTCATCACAGGTCCTGGAAAGCTGCTACCAGAAGTTATTACCTTTACCAAATGTAACATACCATAAAGTCCGGAACAAGTCCAGACTAGATAGCTGAGTTTAGATGTCACACATTCTTATTTGTGGGATCCTGACTTGTATCATTCAAGATTAATGGCTAAAAAAATTATATATAGATGCAACTTTAGCAGTTGTTACTTCATTAATATAATGAAGTAACATATGATGACAGTTTATATGTACTGGCTCAAGTTATACATTTGTTTCTAACTGCTGAGCTGCTTCTCAGAACTTACTGTTCAGCAACAAAAAGTTACAAAAAGGCAGTTTATTCAGATTTAATTTGCTGACACTTAGTAATATTTCATAGCTGTTTCATTTCTTTAGATATCCTTATGTCAGCATGGCTAATACTTTTCTTGGCAAAGTCTTGACCAGCTATGGTAACTAATGGCTGTGCCAACTATAAGCCCTCAAGACTTTAGAGGAAATTTGCCTGCCTACTACAGAACAATTCACTACGTGAATTCAACCAGAATAAAACATTTGGAATCCTTCCTATAATGGCTTTTAATACTCCTGCAAAAGCTGGTAGCCCGTGGCTTGGACAAGTGCACTCTACGCTGGGTTAAGAACTGGCTGGAGGGCCGGGCCCAGAGAGTGCTGGTGAATGGGGCTGCATCTAGCTGGCGGCCAGTCACTAGTGATGTTCCCCAGGGGTCAGTGTTGGGTCCAGTCCTGTTCAACATCTTTATTGACGATTTAGATGAGGGGATTGAGACCATCATCAGCAAATTTGCTGATGACACCAAGTTGGGAGGGAGTGTCAACCTGCTGGAAGGCAGGAGGGCTCTGCAGAGGGATCTGGATAGACTGGAAAAACGGGCTGATTCCAATGGGATGAAGTTCAATAAGGCCAAGTGCCGGGTGCTGCACTTTGGTTACAAGAACCCCACCTGCAGCGCTACAGGCTGGGCACAGAGTGGCTGGAGAGCAGTCAGATAGAAAGGGACCTGGGGGTACTAATTGACAGGAAGCTCAACATGAGCAATCAGTGTGCCCAGGTGGCCAAGAAGGCCAATGGTATCCTGTCCTGTATCAAAAATAGTGTGGTCAGCAGGACAAGGGAAGTGATCCTTCCCCTGTACTCTGCATTGGTGAGGCCAACCTGGAGTATTGTGTTCAGTTCTGGGCCCCTCGGTTCAGGAAAGACATTGAAGTGCTGGAGCGGGTCCAGAGAAGAGCAACAAGACTGGTGAAGGGACTTGAACATAAGACCTATGGGGAGAGGCTGAGGGAGCTGGAGTTGTTTAGTCTGGAGAAGAGGAGGCTTAGAGGTGACCTCATCACTCTCTATAACTACCTGAGGGGAAGTTATAGCCAGGTGGGGATTGGTCTCTTCACCCAGGTAGTCAGCAATAGGACAAGGGGGCATGGGCTTAAACTCTGCCAGGGGAAATTTAGGCTGGATATTAGAAAGAAATTCTTTACAGAAAGAGTGATCAGGCATTGGAACAGCCTGCCCAGGGAGGTGGTGGACTCGCCATCCCTGGAGGTTTTTAAACTGAGATTGGACATGGCACTTAGTGCCATAATCTAGTAAACAGACTAGAGTTGGACCAAGGGTTGGACTCGATGATCTCTGAGGTCTTTTCCAACCCAGTCAATTCTGTGATTCTGTGATTCCTGTGATTTTGATCAACCTAGCAGTTAGCATTTTCGTCATTATCCTTTCCAGACTTTCTGCAACTCCTTCAAAGTCTTTTTTCCACTTGTCAACCAGCTATGTCATCTAGACTTTCAGTTATTGCACTCAGGACAAAAAAATCCGACACTTTTTAATTTTGACATAAATTCTGTTCCCAAATATGTGGGTTTTTATCAAATAGTTTCAGTGAATTCATTTCATTAGGCAGTAAAGTCTGACTTGTGTCAAATTTGACTTTCTCCCATTTTTCTGTATCACTTTGGCATCTGCATTTTTTTACAAGGAAATCAAAATTATTAATACAGTTTTTGCATATAATTTGCATGACAGTAGATAACTGCAGGATATACTGCCTCTTATTGATTAACAGTTCTCAACTGACCACTTTTTGAAATCTGTCATTCCATCAGCTTAATTAATCAATGGGATAAAACCCATTAAATTGGACAAAATCAACCTCCTGTACACTCATCCCTTCCAGTTGCTTTTTGATGCATCACAAGGACTAGACTTCATTGTAAAAAGTATCCACACACAGAATTTCTCAATGAATCATTAAACTCCAGTGCCCTAAGCTTTAATTAAAATTGATCATTATTCTAAATAGTAACAAAAAATTGTCTTTTTAGAGAACTCCATCATCTATGAAATATTAATAAAAACAGGAGTGGGTTTATGTTGTGTATATTCTCAAAACATCATGCAATGCTTAACGTGTGCCATAATTGTAAAACAATGGCTACTACATATTACCCCAAAATATTGTCACAAATCTAAGGAAGAAAAATGTTAGCAGTGTTTTTATGTACTTGATCCTAATTTACCTCTCTTCTGCCTAGGGTATATGTAAGATAGCTCATTTGAAAAACTTGCTACATATTATTTATATTCAATAAATCCTACCCAGTCTGCAGGGATTAATAATTTTAGTAATCATCTTTAGAGAAAATAAAATGCAAATCCTAAGGATGAAATGTTAAAATGTTTCTGATATTTATAAGACAAAATTTATTAAACACTTAAAAATGCCATTTATGTTATAATTTACTCCTTATATTATATGAAGTTCTGCTTCATTCTCAAAGACAAGGATCAACAGGGGTGTACAAATAAATGATGAATAAGAACACAAATGTAACAAGAAAAATCATTGATCAGTATGACAGGCAGTTGTAATCAAATTCCTAGCCTAAATACTGCCCACCTAGAAAGTGGATATATAGTTAAGTAAAAACATTTATGGATGACACTAAGTCAGGCAAAGTAGAAAAACAATAAAAGAATTGCTCTATGTCTACGTACAGAAAAAGAAGTGAAGGACAGTAATTAAAATGAGCTCAGAACAAGAAGCATGGAAATGATTCTTCACATTAAGTATCATGAAGGTGTAAAACTCCTTGCTTTCAGAACCTGTAGGTGCCAAAATTTTAAATGTTTTCAGATAATTGAAGAAAATTAATGAATATTATTTTATATCAAAAAAAACCCAAAAAACAAACTACACTATGATATAGTTCAGTAAGACCTTATCCACAACTCACTGCTGCTGTGGTAACTATCACTACATTCTTTTAATACTCATACAATTTTCATGACATTTCTTGCCGGCTAAGAAGGAAATCAGGATACGATGCAATATAACTCTTTTACTATGAAGAGTTACAAGGAAGGGAGAGGGGTTTATGTGCACATAGACACAGTTTTGCATCAATAAATAGTTACATCTCTTACCTAGCATTATAAAACTATGAAGGATATTCTGCACCTTCTTACAAGTACATATCTTTCATCCAATTAAGTTTCAAGTTTCAGTCGTACCTTCTCACTTGAACATGTTTCTTCACGCATTTTGAAAAGGGAGCAATAGCTCACAGAAAATTATGGATATTTATTTTCAAAAATAGATTTTGCTTTTATTTTTACACTGTGATCCATGACAGTTTACCTGAAATTCATGCATTAAATTAAGGGGATTGCAGGCCATGCATATCTGCACAGAGGGAGGTGTGTTTGAGGTGAGACACAGAAAGAGATGACGCAGGGTTCTTTTTGGATTTCAATAAGAAAGGCCTAACAACAAATGGCTTAATAAGTTATCTGTTTTAATAAGATATATTAATAATAAAAAGAGCAATGTAGATGCAAAATAAATTTCACAACCCTTTTGATGCAGGGAAATATGTTTATGTGCAGCCCTGTGCAGATCCTGTCTGTGGAGAGGTAATGGGCACAAATTGAAATGCAGGAAATTCCATTTAAACATAAAAACCCTAGTTTTTTATTGTCGGAATGGTAAAACAGAGCAGGTTGCACAAAGAAGTTGTGGAGTCTCCATCTCTAGGGACAGTCAAAACCTGATGAGACAGTGGCCTGGATGACTTGCCCTAGTTGGCTATGCTTTTAGCAGGAATTTGGAGTAGGTGATCTCTAGGGTCAATTTCAACCTCAGTTCTTTGATTCTCTAGAGTAAAGAATTTCTTTTTCCAATTCTCTACACACACCTCTGTAAAAAAACTGAAATTTTATTTCTTTTCTGAATGCAGACAGAGAAAAAAGTTTGCAACTAGTGAAAATGGACTTGGCATATAGTCTCCTGAAACTTTTTGCAATATTGGTGGTTTCCTGTTAAGCTAGAAGTAGTTAAATAAACAGATAAAATATTTTTTAAAATTACAAAGACAACCAGAAACTGATCAAATATTACAAGAATTTATATACTAAAATATGGTATCTATCTCATTTCTCTTATGTCTGTATTACTGATTTACAGTGAGGAATAAAAAGAAAAGGGAAAATATTCATATCAGATGGTTACACTACAGAACAGTTTTCTTAAAGATGTATCAAATTGATAAATTTAAACATTTAAATATAACTAATAATTCAACAAAAGTTTTAGAGTTAACATTATATCAAGTTACATAGACGACTATTAAGCCAAGAATTGAAATGTGCTACTTCTCAGTCTCATAAAATATGGTTGGTACAATAGCACTGGCTGGGCTTTCCTAACTGGCAGTTTTCTCTTTATTACTATACAGTAACAGTAATATAAGTATAGATCTTACACTAGTTTTGCTTTTACATTTTGAAATTATTAAATATTACAGGATATAACTCTTTTGGGGGACAGAAGGATCATTTTCAAACTAATTTTAAAATCATAAGACATGGAGTGACAGGACAGAATGCTGTACACGACATTTTGAAAAACCTCAATTATTTTTCTATGCAGGCAAGCTAGGTTTAAAAACTAAAAAAGACAATCAGTTACCATGCATTTGAAGAATCACTTGAGGATTTGTATATAGACTTTGATACATTTCTGACAAGACACTTACTCTAGAATAAGTGTAGCATTCTCTACAGTATCAATCCACAGAACAAAAAAACCTAACAAAATACATCTATATAAGTCTTCTCTTTTTTGGGAAAAATCCATACTGTCTCAGACACAACCTATTTTCCATACTACAAACATTTTACTGCCAATAACAGATTATTGTATATACTTTTAAGGCAAAACAAGAAGAAAAATTAAAAAAAAAATATTTCTTCAAGTATAATACTTCTCATTTCTTTCAGCTTGACATTACAACCTTAAACAAAAACTGTAACTGTTTTGTTTGTTTGTTTGTTTTTAATTACATGGTTTCTATATCTAAAACATTGTATCAGTATGTCACTTATTTATCCAATACCCTGAGTAAAAAAATCTAAGAAATATCTATTCTGTTTCACAGTTTCTATGGGTACTTTATGAGTACCGTGCCCCACACATCTGCACACAAATATGTATTCATTCTTTACAAGCACCTATATGCAGTTATTGGTATGCATGTGTGTGTATGTGTATATTTGTTTCACACTAATATACATTCTCAGGAAAAGAAGTTACCCATCTTTCAAAGTTACCACACATCACTGCTTGTCAGACTTTCAGAGATCAGGAAATAGCAGAATAAAACTTGACTGTGCAAACCAAATTCAAGTCATTGTGACAAAGTAACATGATTTTCTTACCAACACTCGTTTGCTGTATTTCAGACTTAAAGCTGCACCATCAGTTTCTTTTTTTTTTTTTTTTTTAATCTGAATGTCCAACTTTTTAATAATTTTCTTAAACAAATGAATTATCTTTGATGTTAGAACAATAACAGATCAGAATTAATACCTGTCTCAGTTCTCCAAACTGTATGGGTGAGGTTATATTTTGGACATAATTCCCAGGGACACATCTCCTGCCACCACATCCTGAAACTGTTTTAATCAAAAGTTGTTTTGCTAAAATTCTATATCGTCCAGATTTTCTTTTTTTTTTTTTTTTAGTAGCAGTAATGGTATTAAGAATTCATTTGGTTGTGTTAATTGTGAAAAAAGTTAATTAGTAGTGGTTAAAATTGTGAATATCAAAATTAGAAAACTATAACACCCTCATTATAAAACATACTTAGGCATACTATAGTTAAATGAACAGGAAGGCAACATTCACCTACCCCTCATCTCAAGAAATTTCAGATAAACAGCCCCCTGAGTACAGATCACCAGAAAAATTCCACAGATCTCAGAGCACTTATTGAGAAAACCCTGCTGTGAAAGTCTCCTACCAATTCTGATGTCAAATAACTTAAGAATGTACTTAAAATTTTTCATCCAGTTTCTTTGGAAAACATGGGACATGTTTCAGCTCAAAAGATCATGTAATTAATAGCATTTATGACTGCTAAGAAAACGTGTATGTATTACTATTCTCTATATCTTACCTTAATAGAAATATTGCTGGACCTTGCTTTACTAAATGCAGACTGTGTAGAAGTTCCTTGCCCTTTGGAAAATAACTGCTCATTCTCAACTTTTCTTTTTTTGAAAACTATATCTTCAGTCTGTCCTGCACTTGAAAACAGTAACACATCCCCTGCCTGCAATTTAATAGGGAATACATAAACACACTTCTGCTATGCTCCTCACTGAATTAATATATATCTTTTGCACACTTGACTTAAGCTTCTGGCTTATGATTTCTTTTACATTTTAGATTACTGAGGGTTTATTTAAATGTCCCTCAGACTGGGACATTCATGGCTTTCTGCGATGCTGCCTGCTATACTCTTATTCGCAGTTTTATTTCCTGCATAACATTTACTCTGAGTTAGCGTCTGTTTGTACTTTTTTTCACAGGACTATCATATACAACTTTTATTAGAGTAACTAAGTAGACATGCAAATTAAGGATCATCTTGTGAATATAGGACCCAATGTTTGGCTGTTGGTTTGAAATAGTAGTATAGTTGTAGCTGCTGATAATTCCAGTCATATAGAAGATCATCTCTTTGATCGTTCACCTTAAAGCAAACAAATAAAACAACAACAACAAAAAAAAGAGTAGATGCATAGTATGGGATATTTGAGTGTATTACATCAGTAAATTTAGACATTCATCTTAAGAATTTGCAGAGACATTCTCTAAGTCTATATATTCAGTTCGTTTGAAGTGAAAAATAGAAACTCAAGCCACAAAAGAGACATGGTTAGTTCTTTGTCATGGAGACACCTGCTGTTGCTTATTCAGCTTGGGACAAATGACACTGGAAATAAAAGGTCAAAGCACTTGAAGTTATGGATAAATGAATTAGCAATTATACTGAAAGGCACAAAAAACACAAGTGATATTTTCTGGCATACTACAAATTATCATAATAAATTATCCTATAGACCCCAGGACAAATTTGACACAGGAATGAAATGTTATTTTAATGAGGAAAAAAAGTATGCAAACAATAATAACTGGAAGATATTATGAATATTTAAAATACTAAACATACACACAAAAAATACATTACAGGCACTTAGCAGTCAAAGAATCATGGATACTATTTTGTGACACAGAATATCTGGAAGGAGTTGCAATACTATTTTTAAATATTAAATAATCTGAATTTGTAACTTTGTTTAAAGAGACGGTTATGCTGCCAACATAACTTAACAAGTGTAACTGATAATGATTACTGGAAATTCAGAGAAGAATGGTTCACCATAGAACAGTAATGCTTAATCTGCAAGGTAAAAAAATGTGTACCAAGAAACAAAAATGCACTCAGAACAGATGGCCTTCAAATGGCTAAACAGAAAAATCGGGAGACAAATTATAAACAAAATAAAAGATAGCTATTTTAAGCATATACAGAGAATACCGAAAAAAAAAAGAAAAAGGAAAAAAAAAAAAAAAAAGAGAATTGTGCCTTTTTTTTCTAGTATTTTTAAAGAGGGTAGGAAAAATAAAGTAGAATGCCAAGATACTAGAAAATAACATAAAAGAAAATACAGCAAAAATCAGGTACCATCTATCTATATTCACAAAAGTTGCTGGTTCAAGCAAAAACTATACCATAATTGCAGATCTGCCATAATACTGCATGGCTTATGGAATGTTACACCTCAAAATATTATATCCCCAGAGTCCAAATATGTGTTATATAAAGTTTACTGTGGTTAAAATTTTCATCATCTGACACCTTAGATTCAGTTGCAGATGGCAGCTTAGACCTAACCAAGTCTCACATACTTTGTAAAAATCTTAGCCTGAGTTTTGTCCTTACAGAAGAGCTGAGACTCCTCTGTAAGTACTATACATTATTTATTGAATGACAATTTAGGTTCCACTTCTGAATGTAAAACTGTTCAATATATCCCATGTAAACTCATTAAAGGAATGGAGTAATTATTATATAACATATGAAAGCTTTCTATAGCTGAACCAGGACTTGGATTGCAGGCACAATAGGCAGGGTCCTCTTTAGATGCTGGCCATAGTCGAAGAGAGGGAGACCCTCGTGATATCCCACTTTTATAGGGTGTATGATGTGGATGTGATGAAATACTTAGTTGGTCAGTTTTAGTCACCTGTTCTGCTTGCCTCTCCTTGCAAATACACCCCTCTCACTTATCGGATGTGTGCTTTTATCAGTGACCTTGCCTTCCATTGTTTCTGTTTAAAAAACATGTAGCCAGTTTCAGAAAAGTGCAGTTACTTATAAGAACTTAGCTGAAAGGAAAATTCATTAAAAGAGAAACTGGTCTTGTTTTTAACAAAACCAGGACAGTAATGAAATCTGTAATGAGCAAAGACTTGGAAACTCCAAAATCAAGATAGATTTATGGATTCCGGAGGTGAAAACTATTCAAAGACAATTAAACCATTATAGCCTCTGCTGAGCTGCATATTTATCTTCCTCTCAATTATATTTATTTGAACTAAAACCCGATGAGTTGTTTGTGAGTGCTCAGAATTTAGTCTATGTTGTTATATATTGTATACTGAGCTGAGATTTCTTCAGTGTATTAAGGACATAACATTAATATGTTTCTCTGGAACACAATTTATTATATTACGTTTTACCTAAAATGCCACCATTTTCAAAACAAGTTTTCCTCAGCCTTGCTTTTAGACCTTGAAACCCTTTCTCTGCAGGCATGCCACCTTCATTTCAAAAATGTATATGCAAAGAGTTAAGAACCAACATCAGTGGTTTGTGAAGAAAGACTCAAACAATGGAAAATCTTTGTGACCCAAGCCTAGATATTAACTCAAGGTTTTCAGAATAGCAACTGGTCAGAATCCATACAAAACCACTCCACCTGCACTGCACAGGTTTAGAACAATGAAGATTAACCCACGCCAATAACTTCAATAACCTGCAATGTAGAAGACCACACTGATCCTCCATGGGATAAGCACACGTTTTGCACAAACAATGGTAAGTGGTTAGCCTACCACTTGATATAGATTATTTGATTAGTATATACAACAGTGTTGTAACATGTCTAAACCCTGTCTTCCTCAATATCACAATCCCCAAGCTTTAGGTTGGGGCAATGTCTGTGCATTGCTTAAGAAAAAACCTTTGTAATTCTGGACTTTGCCCATGTCTGTCTCCTCAGGCAGCAGTGGAGTTCCAAGGTAAAAGTGTGGGTTTGAGTCTCACAGCTTATAAGCCTGTTATATTATCTACTATATCTGCATGATCACTGAGTCCTTCCTATTATTCATTAAAGACCACTTATCTTTGCCACCTCTAACAGCAGTACTTACATTCTCTCCTCTTTCTTGCCTGTTTCCCTTAGCCTGAATAGCCTGAATAATCCTCATCATAAGACATTTAAAATAACTATTTGTGAATACAATTTGTGTTGATGAGTAAAATTATGCATCATCTAAACTGTCCCATCAACACAAATCATGTATTCTCACAAAGCAAACAAAAAACCAACCAAACAAACAAACAAACAAAATTATTAAGCCTATATTTGAATGTGAAACTGAAGTACATGAAATTTGTTGGGTGTTTTTTTCATTTTTATAATTAATAGGTACATTACTCCTCAAGTAAAAATTTACAAAGCCCATGTTGTTTTATCTAAGAAACAAGAAAATTAATTTAAACCAAAATTTGTGAAATAATTTATGTTATTCGATTAGCCTAATTAAAAAAAAAAAAAAAATATTTCATCAAATTATACAACCAGACAAAGGAAAATAGTTCTATCCAAACAGCTTAAATGATCTATTTAAAGGTACAGGAAAATTAGGAACACAAAAAAAATCCCTCTTGTTATGAAGCTACTGTTAGAAAAATTATTATTTTCTTTCCTAATGGATAAAGGTTCTCAGATAGCTGGTTTTCATGTTTTAATTTTTCATGCTAATACTTATTTGTTCCAGCTCCTAACATGAACATGGTAGATGACCAGGATAAAGAAAAAAAATAATTGGAAAATAGCATCATTCATTCAGAAAGTATTTTACTGGCTGTAATACTTAAATATATATATATATATATATATATAAATAAATAAGAAAATAAAAAGCCACTCTATGAATACTGCAGCAAGTATGGGACAAATATAATTTTGTAAAGACAAGTTATAACCACATGATTGCTTCAAGCAAGACCTAAGTATGACCTAACAGCAAAAGGCAGATGCCCCTTTTCTGATTTGGGCTGGAGCTTGTGACATGCTCTAAGGTATCACTGTATTTCCAGCTCCTGTTCCATCAATGAAAGGGTCTCCCACAGGTCTTACACCTGCCAGCACTATGTGGGTGTGTTAGACATTTTAAGGAAGCTCAACTAGCACCAGGCACTTGAAGGTGGGCTACTTGCTTAATCCATAGCAATTTAAACTCCCATCACAGACACTGAAAGTCTAATAAATGGATGGTGGAGTCAAGAGCAATTCAGCTGACAAACTTCTAGAAAAGTGTTTTGTCTTCCTGTATATGTTTACTGCTTAAAAGATACATTGGGTAGCCAATCTATGCTCAAATGCACTGCTCTGGAATAGGAAAGATGTTCTCTGTCACATCTGCTGCCTTATGCAGATGTGCTTGAGATCATGAAGCATCTAACTTGAGTTACTCCATTGAACACAGCTTTAGAAGATAAGTCAAATTTACCTCTCATCTGTGGCATGATTGTTTTTGCTAGGTCTCTACTGGCTAAAACAGAAGCCTATGTAGCTGTTGCTCCAACAGCCACCTTTTATCAGAACATTTATTTAGGCATTTTAATCCTGAATTTAGTCTCTCATAATCTGTCTTCCACTCTGAGGTACAACATTCTAACCTGTGGAACTGGACTCAAGATTGAATTGATGTTATGAGGCATGATATGAGAGATCAAGTAGGTTCTAAAAATGTATCTGAAAACAAAGAAAAAAAAAAAAAACAAAGAAAAACAAAGGAAAAAAAAAAAAAAAAGGAGCCCATATAAAAATCCCCCATCTTCTTTGAGAACATCTGCAGTTATTAGTCACTTTCTTTTTATATACTAACACTAAGAATAAAGGTGGGTATTGTCAAAAATAACCTTTCACATCTATTACACACAAGCTGCCCTTGTTTCATTAAACTACCACATTGTTTACCTTCTCAAATTCCACACTCTTCACAGATAAACCTCATTTTTTTAAACGAGTCAAAATTAACAAGATTGATGTAATGTTAATTATTTCAGCAAATTTGTTATGCACAGAAGACAGTAATCAAAATTGTATCTATTTAATATGTTAACAGACACAAATCTAAGATAGCTCTTCTCGGAATAAATAAAATCTGCCCAGGATTACAAGAGCTTTAGAATAGTACTAGTTGTAGGGAAAAAAAATGTGCATACTTAATGGGCCTAACACAGTTTCATTTTAAAGGAAGACAGAATAGGATTTTTTTCTCATAATATTGATGATTAATTGCAAATTTCAATACACAATTTATTTGTAAGAAAAGTAAGATCTCTTTTTTAAACTGGTTCACGTGATGCATTGTACTTAGGTTTTCTATAGCTAATATATTTAAAGAAAGAAAAGCTCTTCAAAAACAAGAAATATTAAAAAACCTCAACAAGTAATATACTTAGAATAAAGAAAGCTTTTCCACCTCAAAAATGCAGAAACACATATTTTAGAAAGCCAAACTTTAAGAACTAAACTCTAAACTGTTACCAAATAAAATACTGCAATTGCACGCACCCAGTTTCCCCTTCTCAGAATGCAAATAAGTACCTCTGTGAAAAACATGTAAAAAAATGGCAACTTAATAAGTGATCTGAGTTTCTTTTGGTCTGGGGTTTTTTTGTTTTGTTTTGGGGTTTTTTGCACAAGTAAATGTCCTTTCATAAAAGTTGCACATGCTGGTGGAAAGATATCTTACTCTGAAGCTGATTCATTTTCAGACAAGTGTTACCAATAGACTAAACATTTTTTTTCAGTGCTTGATCTGTTATAATTATGTTAATATACTGTTAGTAGCATCTGTTCTAAGGACCTTAAAATTAATGCTACAAGTATAGAGAACTAAGACAGGGAGAATATTATCAAAATCCAAGTAATATTTTTTTCCTGTAACAAAAATATTTTGCTTGTTTATTGAAGTAAAGTAAAATGTAAAATCTGTGTATCTTTGCTTGTTATCTCACCATTGACGTGATATAGTAGCAGGGAAAGAATTATTCCTAAGATAGCAGGTAAAAAACTTATGTCCTAGGATTCTTTTATTTTATTGAAGTCAAAAGTTTCCATGACAACAACAAGAAGTCTTTACCCAAGTCTTCTAAAAAGAAAATCACTAAGAGTCCAAGTTGACTGATGGTCAATGTATGATCCTAAACTCAATATCTGATCCCAAAGTTCTAATATAGTACCAAAACCAGAAAAACAAATTTCAAAGAGAAGTTAACTTACCATTAATTGATTGAATAATCCCTGCCAAAAGAATTTCTAATGAAAAAATTGTTTTGATCACAACAGTTACAGTTAGTAATTTATCTTAGCTAGGAAAAAAACCAACCAGCCAAACAAAAAAAAAAAAAAAAAACAACAAAAACCCAAAAAACAAAACCAACACAAAAAACCAAAACAACCAAACAAAAAACTACTCTAGGATTCATTTCAAAGTCAAATTATCTTTGAAAAGTGAACAATTGTTACTATCACAAAAATAAAATATCGAGGACTTTTAATTTTAGTCTCTTGATTCAAACAGGAGTAGTGATATGGAAGTGAAGCACTTACAACAGCACTGATGCAGCACAAGAAGAGAAAAGCATGCACGTAAAATATTAGGCCAAACCAGTGAGGAACATGGAGCTCAAGAAATGGATTCATTAACATCTTAGAAAACAGAAACAGGGTTGCTGCTGCAGGCCAATGTACTAAAGAAAGGTCTGGCCTACAAGCTATTTTACTGTTTGGGTGAGAAAATAAATAAAAGATTGATTTTCCAAGATTTATAGAAGATATGGCAAGATGTGATGGGAAGGGCAAATAAAGAGGAGGACATCTAAAATAATTGCTATATAGTCTTGAACTTTTATGAGAATGTTGGTATTAGGAATAGGGACAAGAATGAAGGAATAAAAAAGACAAGTAAAGATAATGAGATCAGTTTTGGTGACATTCAACTGAATTTGAAAGTAAGATAGCCAGGATGAACATTAAGAGAAGTCTGAGATGCAAGTTTAGGTAGAGAGAGACAGGTCAGGGAAAAAAGGTAGATTTTTGCAGAAATGAGTTAGAATGACATCTGCATTATGATATGTTCCTATTTATTTTTGTTTTTTGATATATCATTATGTGATCATGTGGTTAATCTATACTATGAATAAATGGAAAATATGTTAAAGAAGGAGAAATAACCATTTCTGGATCTAAAGTGACAATTTTGTAGCTGTTAATGGGACGGGCATAAATATTGAAAAAGACTGATGTAGAAGAATGTTCTAAATTTAAGGTCTAAATAGTTCAAAACCTTTTTTGCAAATCGTATGTAACTATACTACTTCACTGTTTTTCTCTCAGTACCAGTTTAATGCCTCATCAGCAGTGCACTGAAATATAAAAATATAAAATATAAAAATAATATAAAATATAAAAAGGCATTCTCTGGAGAATCTTCTGGTTTTTAAATCTCTACTTCTCTCATATTTCTGGGCTTTTTTCTATTTTTCTTTTTTTTTTTTCCTAATGCCTACTTGTCTACTTAGTTGATATATCTGTTTAAACTATGACATCTATAATATTTGTAAAGAAATATGAAATGAATGACAGTTCACACTCATAAATATTGTCCACTAAGGAAGACAGATAAACAACTGTGCTGAAGCCATGGATTTTCCAAATTCAGATAAGTAAGGTAAAACATGTTTTTAAAGTCATTACTGACATTCTGCCTCTGGTTTATTGATTATGGTTTCCTGCAAAACATTCTTATTATATGAACATAATGATGATGACTAGCACAGCAGCCCTTAGCAAAAATCTAGGGAGTCTTGCAAAAAGCAGCAAAGTCATTCTGAGAAATACAGAAATGACGAGGTGATGTAGATGAAGATGTTACAAAACAGTGATGCTCTATGGAGAAGTATTTTGAAAGTGAACTAATAGAAACGTTCTATAAGTAATAGTATGTAAGTGTCAGTATATTAATTTAGGAGCATCATATAAAAAAAAAAAAAAAGATATCAGTAGAAGTTCTATACATAGCTTTGAAAATGTTGACATTAGACCGGTGTTTTTGCTAACACAATGAGACAGCAATGAGACAGCAATGAGACAGCAATAAAGCAGGCTTTATACAATAGGACTTGCTATAAGTATGAAGAAAAGAGTTCAAACAACATGATGAAAGTGATTTTGAAAAGAGAAGAAAGAAAAGAAAAAGATGGAAGAAACTTTAATTACTTTGCTGATATAGATTTTTCTTTGTCTCAAATAGGTAGCAACCAAAAATCTATATAGTTGTTTATACAACCTTTTTTTTCACTTCTACACAGTAATAAAAAGAGCTTGGTTCTAGTACTTCAAGAACATAAGGACCTTAAATTAGAAGGGGAAAAAAAAATTTAATAAATAAATAAATAAATAAATAAATAACAAGTTATTGGAAGAATGTGTCTCCAGAAACATTTTAAACTGATTACAGAAACATTTGAAACTATCCTCTTATTGAAAGAATAGAAGACCACTACTGTTTTTATAAATATAAGCATTTTCTATGTAAGCATTTATTAGTAAAAAACTGATTTTAAAAAATTCAGAGGTTACTGAAGTAAAACGCAAAGCTATGTCTCAAGATAATCCAAATTTAGTAGTTTTCCAATTACCCAACTGCATGTCTTAAATTCCTCCAAGTTGAAAATCTTATTCATATATGAAGAAAAGTTCCCATTTAATCCTCACATATAATAAGATAACAGTTATTATCTAAAAATTGGACCTTTTCTATAATTATTTCTGAATCATCAAAGATCTGCAAGCCTTAAAGTCTATTTGTAACGCATAAGCTTTGTGCTGTAGAAGAATCATTCAAACAAAGAGCCGAGGGGAGAAAAAAAAAGGTTATTTTTAATGGTGGAGAAGAAAAAAAAAGGTTATTTTTAATGGTATGTAATAGTAAAAAATTACTTCCCAGTAGGTTTTACGTTTCCACTTATATCTCTGGGAACATATAAAATAGTAATATCTGCCTGTTTTAGAACCCAACAACAGAAATGCTTTGAAGTAATTTTGGACCAGTAAAGTAGAATGTCTAACAGAAAAAAAAAAAAAAAAAAAATCTATTTTTATTCTATCTGTACTTGCTAGATATAGGGGAACATAATTTACGCACTCACACTATACAGCTCATACAATATGATATAGTGCCATAACAACTTTTAGCACCCCAGAACAACTTGAAAACTCCAGAATTTATAATTCGGTTCATAACCAATAAATCTGGCCCTGAACAAAGTTCTTGAATCAAAGACAGCAAGTCAATGTAAAGAATACTTCTTTATGAAAAATGCATCTGTAAAGAAGAGAGATACCTGGATTTTAGCTACATCTCCCCAGCTATCTAGCACCATTGCCTTGAATTAACTAGACAGAAGTGTAAAATATTTCAGGAAAAATTATGGAAAATAAATCAGTCTGCTTAACTGTGAAATCCAATTTAAAGTGTTTTCGTAGGGAAATCTCATCTATATTTGCTGTTCTAGTGAATATTTATCTTCCATTTGCAGCTATAGGGACTAGAAGAACACATTGTCTTTCAGTTGTCAAAGGGAAGGAATCACTGAAGTTACTTTTCAATGTTACTATTAATAATTTATTCAAAAGGAAACTTGTAATTGTCTGTAGACCAATATCAGAATGATGGTATACAGGAACACTGAGTAAAGCAGTCAAAGAAAGAAGAAATGCAAGTAAAGGAGACTGAAAACACACAAAGCCTGATGTAAAGTCTTCAGCCTCTGTTCACATTGTGGAATTTCAAGCCTGAGACTGACATGCTTTGCTGATCTCAGTTCAGATAGTATTATCTTTATTTCATTTACACTTTTGAGTCCAATCAATGCTGTGAAGTGACTAAGCACAGATTTAAACAGTGTGTTTAAAAAATTATATTCTATTCCATACATTTTATTCTTATATAAATTGTGCATCTTCCTATCTGCACACATATTGTACGGAACTTATCAATTTGATTTATTCTTTAATTACACACGCTACGAACTACCCTTCTAAAGATCTATACTACAGTATCCTTGCTTTCTGAACTTAAGTGACTGACAATTAAACAAGCAGATAAAAATAAAATCAATTCTAAAAATAATTTTCAAACAGACGTAAGTACCATGTTAACTTTCAGAATTCTGTCTTTATTCTGTAGTCCATTTATTTTAATTAGAAACTCAGGTTGAAAAACATAGACAGAATCATTTCACCTTTCCAAAATAAATATTGAGTTTACTACATTACTTTATATAAAAAAACCCTTTTGACACTTTACAAATCTTCTTTAAAGGAAAAGAAAGTCTGAAAATCTAAGTTAATAGGCCAAGTGAGGTACTGTTAATAACTATATGGAAACATCAAATGTGGTAACTGTCTATGTGGAATTCTCTAAACTTTTGTGCAACTATTCTGAGGTGCAAATTGTTGCTTGCTAATAAAATGTACCACGTACACGCAAGTAAAGGGCACAGATGCATAAATAAATTACATTCAAATCAATTAGAAAATAAAAACAGATGACACCAGAGAAAACTTTAATGAAAATTTCAACTACTGAGAAACTGAGGGAGACCAGAGAAAGTTATGATCCAGGTTAAGAAGTTGGATTACATTTTCCATGGTGCACTAAGCATAGTATCTAAACTTTTTTGACTCTAAAGTAAGCATCATTTCAAAAGCCAAAATAAATTTTAATTTAAGTTTAGGTATAAGTTATCTACAGGAAAAAAAAAAAAAAAAAAAAAAAAAGAATAGATGTTCCATTCTGTATTATAAAGAGGAAAGGATTGGAAAAGCTTCTGTTTCATGTATTTTACTGCTGCATCTTCCTGAAATGCTTTTTTTTCAAGATTATATTACTAAGCTTAGGAGGCCATGCTAGTGCTTATTCAAGAAAGCTTTAGAACTGCATAATAAAAGCATACCAAAATGTGATTTTTCTCTGCTTCTGAAGAATTATATAAGACATACTTTCACAATATTCACCCCAGTTATGGAAAATTAGTTCCAGATGATGATAGTACCTAACAACCACTGAATAATAGCTATGCATGTCTATGTACTTATACATGTGTGAAACTATGAATGCATAGAGATGGACAGAGAGTCTAGCTAAGTATCTGCTTCTATGTATGTCTACTATGTGTAATACATACACACATTTAAAGATAAATATAATACTCCCACACATTCTTCTTAGAAATGTGAAGCCAAGCATAATCAACACCTGTTGCAACAGCTATCCAGATTATTTACTAAAAAAGCACAAAGATAACAACCCTTCTAGTAAATATTAATATTTTGATTAGTACCTGTTCTGCTCAACTGCTGAAATCTTAAGGCAAATTGAGTCAAGATTAGTGAATGTTTTTCTTCAAGTTATTAATCCAGTTTCTGCCATCTTCAGGAGATTTCACTTCAATTAGGTATCAAATAGTCTCCCCTTGTTCCTATCTTAAGTGACAGTGGTGTGCAGAACGTTTTCTCTTTCATTCTTTGATCAAATGTCTCTACATCGAGCAATTGCTCAAATGCCAGAAGGGGCAACAATGTAATTTGCAAATTGACTAAAAAGTTTCTAAGTGACTAAATTCAACTAGCATGACCAACTGGGAAAGCATGTTTTGAAGGACACAAAGTAATGCCTGCCTTACTCATTCACATGTAATTGTAATGGTATTGGGCACACATTGCATTATTTTGCTGCTTCAGTGTATGTTGGTATTTTTGTCTTATTGTTTGCACTTTATTGTTAATATTTCAAGAAGATATTCCTCTTCTTCATGTGTTTACATGACATACACAGAAATTTCTCTAAGATAAAGTGTCAGATCCACTATCAGAAGGGGCCCAGCTTGTATTGATTAATGAAGACATATGTTTTGTCACCCAAAAAAAAAACAAAAAAAAGAAGTTGTTTTCAGAAATAAATCCTGACTACTGTCTACTCTGAATTTTGATTTAAGCATATGACATTGAAGAGCTAAGCCAGTTTGGCAGAAACAAACAAACACTGCCTATAGGCAAAACAGAGATGCAGAGTAGTCTTTGTTTAACAAATAAATTCTGCATTACAGAAGCCATTCATGTGACTCTATTTGCATTACTTCTTTAAACATCTGAATTTTCCAAAACAGTGCTATTCAAATGGCATTATAATAAAAGTTTTGCAATTTATAAAGATGAAATCTAAATGGATAGTAGAAAACTTCAAAAATTTAACTTACATGATCAATCAGTTCACGAACCATTCCATTCCACTGTCCGCTGGCATCTTCCTGGGCTCCGTATTTTCCATCCTCCACCAGTCTAATCTCATAGGAAAATCCAAGGATAGTAGACAGCTCTCTGAGGAGGTCAATGCAATAACCTTCAAATCGATCATTTCCATATAAGGGTTTGTCAGACTTCTTGAACATAACATATGGCTCTTCCTGCAAAAGTTAAAAAGTCAGAACAGATAATGAGTGTCCACACACCTTTCTTTTCTTTTTAACCTAAAGTCATACACTGTCATCATATCACTACCCGTACAAAGAACTAAAATGAAAAGTAGATTCCTTTTAGCTTTTGATTATGTCTGTCTGAAGTCTTTATTTATCTTTAAAATGAAGTTAGTCTATGATATACATTCAATGAAAATTGAATTTCTTTTCTTTAAACATTTGTCTTGATATAATTATTTTAAACGACAATGTGATATTTTTGCATATTGTGATGTGTAAATAAAACAGCAAACAAAATAAAATGTTGACAGCATATTCAAAATTATGGAAAGAAACAACATTTTAGCAAAATATAGGATTTTTTCATCTGTTTCTCAATATGGGATGACCTTCCTCAAATATAAAGCTGAAGGGAAAAAGACAAAAAACAAATGGCAGAGTTTTACACTACAATATGGTACCAATATTGAAGTCGTATTTCACAGGTTAAATACACAACTCAGCCTCTGCTCATGCTTTAGACAGGCTTTTTTTCATTTTATACAATAATAAAAAAAAAAAGAGTGCCAAGTAAGGTAAGACAAATGGTAGTAGATGTAATTACTGCATCAAATACAAGTCACAATGACTAATCAGTTAAACTCTCCAGGGTAACTTAACAAAATTCATACAGCCCTAAATCTCCACATCAGCACTCAGTGAGGTTAAAGGCACTTCATTCCATAGGCATCTGACAGCTTTAATAAGGACTTGTCAGCATTTCTGATGCAAACAACTATATTGAGGTGTCCCGTGATTTAAGCATTTTATCTGCATAAACCTGGAGCTTTAACATCTAAGATTTTACTCAAAATGCAAAGGAGAAAGCAGAGAGAACTCTTGCTCTTAAAAGAAGTGTGCTCAGAGTATGTCTCTTCCCCTGTTGCCCCTTACACTTCTTTTTTTTTCTAAACAAAATGTGCTACTGAAGACTCTGCTGAGATTCTAATTAATATCTTTATACTGGTTAAGGTTATGGCTATATTTTTTTAAAGTACACCACTGATCTTCATAAAATTAACATGGAATGGAAGATGAAATAAATTGTCCAGAGAAACTACTAGACTATTTTGACAGAAATTTTTCAAACAGTAGATAGGCAAATGACTCGAGGAGAGCTCTTCTAGTTGTAATACTGAAAACAACAAAGACTTGACTGAAAACATGAAAGTTGACAGCAATTTAAATGGCAAAAGTCATTGAATAATTCTTGAGAAGCAAAGCCAGTGACAGAACAAAAGCTACGTAAAAAACAGTTGTTAACAAACTGGTATGAAACATATTGTAGAAAAAAAAAAATAAATAACCAAACAAATACTACAGAAAATAGTTTTGCAGGCAAAATGAGAACAAGACTCAAACATGCATTCTTCAGTGAATGGAAACTGAGAAAGGAAAGTATGGAGAAGTAAAACGTAACTCAGTGTGAAGAACAAACAAAAAAGTAAACAAATATAAAGCTTATGGAGGGACAAATATGTAAGTGCCAAAGCAAAAAATACAATGTAATTAGCAACTGATATAAAGGATAAAAAGTTACATTCTAAAAGCAAGGATAAAAGGAAATTCTAGAAATTAGTTGCCCAGCAGGAAGAGAAACCTGTGAAATGACATTGACAAAGATAATCAGTTTGATGGTTTGCTTGTGCTGGTCTTCTCTGAAAAGTTTAATGCTGACAAGATAATGTAAAACATTAACACAAGAAACACATGTATAAGTGTGTGTACTAAAGGAGGGAAAGATAACTTCAGTGAGTCTTTGAACTTCGGGAAGGTTAGACCAGATATTATAGGAGAATGCATACTAGACTCAATAATATTACACTATGAAATGAGAAAAAACAAACAAACAAACAACTGACCTACTTGGATCTCCTTTGAGCAGGAGTTGGAACTGGACCTACAGTGGTCACCTCCCATGAAAACTACTCTATCATTTTATATTTTTGACACTATTAATGTTTCAGTTGCTGTATTTCATTCAATTTTGAATACTGCAATTTAAGAGAAAAAAGAGCCAAGATCTACAAAATAGGATGAGGAAAGACTGAAAGAATATAGGTTGCTCCACTTAAGGAGGAACAGACTGAAAGAGATGGGATAAAAGTCTTCAACACATACAAAGGAAACAGAAAAGTTATTTTTTGTAGAGAGGACAGAAATTAATGGTCTTAAACTTTGGGGGAAAAAAAAATGAAGGTTAGAAATTAGGAGGCACTTTATATTGGTAACTATACTTGTCACAGTAGGTTATGTAATAATTTGGAGTGTTTTCTTAGAAAAAAAAAGCTAAGCTTAATCACCTCTTGTTAAACAAACAAACAAACAAAGCAAAAAACCAACCAACAAACAATGAAACACCAAGAAAACATCTACCCATAGCAACTGTTTCTGATGAGAAAAGAACATTCACCATCTAGGAAGTGAAATCATGACAACTGAAAAAATCATGCATTTCAGCTGTGAGGTTCTGTGTTTTGGGAATTTTCCAAAATGTCTGGAACTTCTTTATTGACAGTAGTTAACTGAAATATATTATTCCATATTTAATTCAGCTTAAATACTCAATAAAATTGTTTAATAACACTTTAAATACTGAAATTTATTCCTGAAGGTGTAAAAAACCCTATTTCAGATGTAAAAAAACCTCAGACTTTTGCTTCCAAATATAACATTGTATATATGCCTCTCTAAACATTATGAAATTCCTATGTAGTTAGGAATGCTCATGTACACAAATCCTAGACATTTGCTCTCCGAGTTGTTTAGATATTTACAGAGTCACACATCCCCCAATCCCTCTGGAATCTTGACAAGATTCTTGATGACAGTTTTGTTTCTATCTTCCATTCCACACAATCCTAAACTATATGGGGCAGAATTTAAAGATGTGTGATATCAGGGAGGCAGTATAATTAACAACTCATGCATTTGTGTCTCCTTTACTCAGTAAGGACAGCAGGATTTTCTTCTCTGAGCAATTCAGCTCAGCTATATATTCTTGCATATTTTCCTCTAAGATGATTACAGTAATCCTCAATCACTTTATCTGTTCTGCTAATGCTTTTTTACACTTTGTAGAAATATATATATATCTCAACACTTCCTTGGCTTTGACAGGATTTTTCCATGATTTATCAGAAAGTGGTTCTTGGCTGCTTCATCTGTGATGTCTTTTATTAATTCCAGAATTTTTCATAGTTCTCTTTCATCCCACCCCCTTCTCCCTCCCCATGCAATATAAAATGCACATTATAAATAACAAACATGGCATTTCTGTATTCTGGACAAGTCCCTGCAAAGGATCTGCTACATGATTCTTCAAGTTTTAAATTTGTAGTATAGACAAATGTAGAACTTCTTGCCAAGTACACTCTCATGAAAGTCCCTATGCATTAAACATATGATCATCATGGTTTCTTGGTGGATTATCACTTCCACCAATATCTTTCACTAGGACAATTATCATCAATTAGATATATAGAGTATTTAAATTGAGTGATTTGTAAAGATCAGCAACTGATTTATACTTTAATATGGTTCCCAATTTAATTTTCTCCTTCAGCTCCTGAAAACATGACCCTTAAAAGTTACTAGATCACATAAAAAAAAAAAAAAGTAATCAGAAGTACTTTCAGAATGTTGGCAAAATATTATTTAAAATCTTCTAAACAGTTCCAGTTTAAATTAATAGTCTTTCAACCAGACACTAACTAAAACTACTGCAAATAAAGATGTGGTCACAAGGAAGAGTAAAGTAGGGGGTAGGTTAAAAATTATATCTGTAAACAGATGATTAATCCTTGAAAAATACTTATTGAGTAGTATAAAAAAAAATTACAAAAGTTCATTCAACCATGATATGACCCTGAATTGACAGGTTACTGCTGTTTTCATGTTTTCACTCTGTTTATATGTATTGTTGATAAATAAAGACATTTTGCCTTATTGATAAGGTGATGTCCTTCTTGCTGCATAGTAAACTTTAATCACAGAAATCCTTTTCAGTGACAGTGAAGCTGAAATAATCAGAAGATGACAGTCATTTTTCATACACTGTCATCAGAGTGGGTAGCATCCTTCTGGATGCAAAAAAGAGGATCACATCAAGAAGAAGACAGATTACATAAAGTCTTTATTTGATATGAATATTTTTTCCGAAGTCCAAAAATCAGATAAGATAAAAATTAGACAGATTGCAAAAAGAAACCAAAATGAGTTAATTTTAAATTGTACTGTATTAAAGACCTGATTAAATGATCAAAATGTTTTCTTCAGAATTTTGTGCTAAACTTTCATGAATGTAAACAATTGGTTTTCTCATAATAATTTCTGTGATGCACAGCAAGTACACTATCTCCAAAGAATCATATATATACAGTTGTATACTCAGTTACGAAACATACAGATTGTTCATTAAGACTTTCAACATGGACATACATATTTTTTAAAAAATTTTGAACTTTCATACTACTCACACTACTCAGGGCTTGGAGGGAGAGGGTGAAGGGGTGGGGAAGAAAGAAGTAGAAGCCCTGATGGTGAAAAGAGGAAAACCATCTTCAAAACTGGCTACTGTTAGAACAGAGAATTTTAGTTATTAGCTTCTGTTCACCAGGAATACCGGAGTTAAAAGGCTGTCATATCTAATTAACACTTATGTTAGCTGTAAGAAATACACAATAGACTTTCACAGTTGGCAGTCAAAATTCAAGTGGGAGAGGTAAAACAATCCACTAGTTACAATCAATTAAAACAATGTAAAGTATTAGATATCTTACTAGTCATTAGAGACAGGATATTCTCATAGAAGAAACTAAGGCCAAACACAAGAAAACACCAAAGTCGCCTTCCCCCACTATACTGTCTATAATAGAAAGAAATTATGAATATCCTTATTTGACGTCTTTTAAGATATTTTCTGAAAGATTCCCTAGTATGACCTTTTGGGTCATGGAACATGTAGTCGAAATGATGCTTTGATAAATCAGAAGCTAAAAAACTCATGAACTCCAGCCATAGTTGTTCTTTTCTGCAGCTTCATTCCTCATTTTTGTCAGGCTCCATAAAAAATACGTTTTTCTTTATTCCTCCACAATTCACTCTTGACTTTGGACATAATTTAAATTAATTCAGTTGCATCCCAACAATGTGTACTAAGTTTCCATTCCAGTAAAACAGAACAGATATGAGAGGATACCTATTGCAAGTAAAAGCACTTGACTCAATAAACCACAGAACATGAAATCACTAAACTGTTGCAAAACTGCAGACTATACTAATCTAGTTTTCAGTTGAACAGAAATATACTGTCTTCATGATACATGAAGGATATCAAAGCTATTATTAAGTCTTATGATAATGGAAAGCAAAATATTATTTTCTTATGGTGTATCTGAAATTTTCAAAATACAGGGAGGAAAAAGAAGGGAAGAAAAAAGCAAATCCAAGACATGCAACAAATACAGAAAGCATTTTCCTAGACTGATGGCCCTTGGTGTACATGAATGCAAATTCTGGAACTATAAACTGATCCTCACCACTATGTAAAAGCACATTTTTATTACATTCATTTTAGGAGAAGGGAACTGAAGCAGTAGAGAATTATTTGAGAGAAGTTGTTTGGGATGATGCTGTAAACTTGGAACCCAAAAAAAGTACTTCTTAGTCATTTTCTAGAGGTATAAATACACAGCCATCCTACCTTCTGCTTTCACCCAGCCAGGAGAAAAGTAGCATTATTGACCTTTTTCCACTAAATCAGACTTCAACATTTGCTGATCCCACTGCACTCATTCATATACTATGATTCCCTTCAAACCTCATCATGTTTTTCTGATAGCATCACTTACATTTGAAATACAACCAAGTACTGCAGCTAAGGATATCTCTGGATACTCTGCAAGTTTGAAGGCCTCAAAGGTTATTAGAAGTATACAGACATGATGCTGCATGTCAAGACAAGGGTGGTTTTCAACTTAAACTATGTGTTTTGAGGACCATAAACTATAAAGAAAGTTAATTTACCTTTCTCAGTGGAAAAATTCCTGAAATGCATTAAAGTGGTTTGCTTTACATTTCTGCTACATCTTCAAGAAATTAGTCAGTTTACAATCTGCACAGGTGGCTGAAGACAGACAAGCGTAACTGAGGCAGGAGTGGAATGAAGTTCAGGAAGGAGAGGGTGTAGACTTGGAAACCAGACATACTTCTGCACCAAAATTACATGTCAGTAGGTTTCTGAGAAATGATGAAGTTCTGGGAACCCTGATCCCTTTTCATAATAGAGCTAGTAAATTGCCTATAAACCAAGGAATAATCTTTCAGTTACCTATAGCATGTATTATGCAGAGTTCAAGACAAAAAAAAAGATCACATAGTCCCAGCCTTACTAGCAGTAGATGAATTTACTAAATGTTATTTATTAGTATTTTGCCTATCAATATATTTTCATCTTCAGTAGACTTAGCCACCACCTAAAAAGCAGGATTTAATCACAGCTGTAAAGATCTTAATGATTAAAATATAAAGGATGAAAAATATATTCTTCAGAATTTCAGGAGACAGTGTTAAAGATAAGACTGGCATCTTTAAAAGAAGACTGAATGTTAAAGGAAGCTACAGAGAAAACTAATCAAGACTCCATGACTGGCAGTCAAAAAGAAACCAAACAAAACATAGAAAAATCACATGAACAGCTTCAATAAGAGAATTGCCTTTTAAAAAACAAAATTTTCCAGGCTGAAAAAGGAGATGAAAGAAAGCTGATAAAGAAGAAAATATGTTTCCAGGAGCTGTAGTATCTTATATTGTTCCTTTGTATTACTGCAAAATGAATATTCAGTAATACACTTTCTGTCCAACAAAAATGTATTTATTAAGCACAAAAATATAGAGCTACAAAAGGAAAATAGTACATGTGCTTTCTGCTCTAGAACAATTTTTGGTTGATTTCATTATTTTGAGTACCACTCTTATGTCTTCATAGCTGAAAAGAGTTATTGCAATTACCAACACTTTCACTGAACAGTAAATAAGGTATAAAAGGCAGTTACAAGTGAGCAATTCATAATACCAGTTAAATATCCTCGTATTTTTTTTTATTATTTTATTTAGTTGTGTGCAAGGACAAATGTTTATAAAACACCACTAACCAAAAGTTATCGCCTAAGAGAAACGGTATCCTTGCTTATAGAAAGTAGGTGCTATCATAAATCTCAGTATTCTACTTCTGTGAGCTTTACTAGTCCCAAATCAGAGCTCATTGATAGTATTGCTGTTTACATTTGTGCAGCTTACCTTTTCTTGAGATGCCTATTTCAAATAGTCATTCAAGTGTATCACTATATAAAATCAATATGATACATACAGCATATGAACTCAAACCTCAACAACAGGTAGATGTTAAAACATAAACTTGAAATGCCCTAAGTTATTGAGTGTTTCTTATGCAATTTTGCAGGGAATTATCCTTGTCCCAGCATTGTTATCACTGATCTGGAATCAAGTATACAATGATTGCTAATAAAGTGTGCAGATGGTACAAAGGTTGGTTGAGTACTGAGTAATGAAGGAAACAGGTCACTAACAGAGACAGGACTAGATCCTGGAAAGCAGTAATTCTAGAAAGCAATTAGGAAAAGTGTGAAACATGGTTATGTATCAGTGAAATACTTCAAGAACAATCCTAGGTAGGATATATGGGTATTATATAACAGGAATCTAAGGGGTTCAGCAGGATTTGTTAAGATATGTCACTTGATAATTCAGTAGTAGTTATTACATATACAAAATTTGAAAACTTGTTAAGGACAGTGGGAAATAAAAAGACAGACTAATACTATAGAAAACATCCTTTTACTTTAAGAAACTACAAGAGGTTCATTTATATTTTATAGAAAAGAAACACAAGAGATTATATGTTTATAAACTTTAATTAATGGTGCAAGAGAAAGCTGTGTTAAAAATGTGCTAGTGTTTGCATAACAAGAACTTATGTCTGAAAGTGAGTCAGCCATGTTTCAATTATACATCAAGTATGTATTTTTCAGTTAGCAGAATTAATTAGAAAAAATATTTCAGAAGTTTTTCTAGAATTCGTAAATCTTCAAATAAAAACAGACCAAAGTAGCCAAAAAGTTACTCACAGGATAAAATTGTATGGCTTAAGTTACATAAAAGGTCAGAAACATACTGATATTCGTATCTATATACCTATGAAAAGGCATTCTAGCTTGAAATGTCAATACATATGTTGGTAGGTAAAAGTTTCTTATTAAAGAATGAAACTGTTGGGAAGCGAATTTTTTTTTTTATCTTCAAATTCACAATGATAATGGCAGTAGGCAAACATAGCAGATATACTTCTGGTGAGATTTTTCATTTGTGTTGAAATTAAAATTACTGTTTCAAAATTATGGTGTGGAAATTACTGAACATTTATTTTTACATAATATGTGTAATCATAAGTAAAAAATACCTCATTCACCACTGTGAATTTGCTAACAATGGCAATGAAACAGAAGATACTTCTGATCTAGTTAAAATGAATGTTCAATTAAATTTCTGTATGATAAAATATTTCCACTGAACAGAAAGGTAATAATGACTATGAAAATAAATGTTAAACACTTTGTATTTTCCTTAGAGGTAATATCATGATGTTAGATCAGCAAATGAAAGTCATAAATTTTGCTGGCTAAAATCATCAAAGAGCCAAACCCCTTTTTTAAACAAACACCTTTTGTCCTCTCATAAGGTATTGAGCTGAACAGCTTTGTGAAGGAACCAGACATTTCAGGCAATAATAAAGTGAAATTACTAATCAACTGACATATCTCTAAAATTACTTACAATTTAGATGAGAATAAATATCCGTGACTAACTTAACAACTGGAGATCATTCATGAGACAGTAATTTCTATGTAACTGTAACATACACTACAAACTGTTCATTACTGTTGTCATTAGTATAGCATATTCTATTAACTTTCCTGCACAACTCTATTTCTGGAAATGCAAATATAATCACTTACCAAGATGGTGGTAACAATTAAAGAGCGATTGGACAGAGAATCTGTGATGTTTGCTGGTTTTCCTTTCTGATTCTCTGTCATGTTAAGACCACTCAGTGGATCCCAAGTTCCAACCTATAAAACAGTAAATTATTGTGTAAATTGTCCATTGGTTACATTTCAGCATCTAGAACACTGTAAGGAAAATCAGATATACACAGGAAAAAAAAAAAAAAAAAAAAGGCTGCTAATATTTATTATTAAACCATCTTCCATTATTCTCTGCCATTACATTTAAAGTCTGCTTGTTTAAAATATGATTCACAATATCTCAAATTGTGCTTCGTGAAGTGTGACATTAAGTGGAAAAATAATGCACAGAATGTCTAAATACTTAAAGTTTAAACACTTAATTTTCCATTTAACTTTCACTCTTCAAGATAAACCACATCTGAAGATAACTTAATAGTCAGGTGGAGATTCATTTGCAGAACAGAGAGCATTGTCTATACAGAAGGATTTACCATTTCCTGTGATCAGAGAGAAGACATGTTTTGGGGAAAATGTAATGGAGAAGACTGAAAGTAGGTTAAGCGTGAGAACTTACCTGGTTTGTAGATAGATGTTCAGTACACAGCTCTTGTGACAATTTATATCTTGAAATTCTTATTCCAGTAAAGTCAGTAGAATAAAAATCACGAATGTTCTGAGTTTACATACACTATAGAGTAGTTTACTGAGCATCAGTCTCATTAGATGTTATCCACAAAAATTCAAGAAAGTACCTTTTCTTTACTTCAGCACGTTTGAGAAAAAGGAATTTATGCAAAACTCTACTAAAAAAAAGTAACATTTTTTTGGCTCTGATTCAACCAAAACTGTACATACTACTCACAGTGAAGTGCCATAAGCATAGTACTAGTAAGGACCATTGCCCTTCTGCAGTGCTACCATCTACCTATGCAGCCAAAATCAGAGCTGTATTCAATGCCCAAAGAACTGGCAAATGCATCTACAATTTACCATCTTTATTATGTTTTGTAGAGTACTTAGTAATAGCAGTGATTACATCAAGAAAATAATTGTTTATACTCCAGTGTGGGTAGTATTATTTCTTCTTATTTGTGTATTTCCCATTTGGGAAAAGCTTCATTTATTTTTCTTTCTTCAGAAATATTAATATGCTTACATTCTTTGCCAAATATTATGTTTATAACAATACTTCTGGATTCCTTATATATGTTATCTCATTTTTTTTGTCTTTTATAGACCCCCTTGTTTATGCCACTTGCTGTTATTTTCCCAGGCCGTTAATAAAGATACTAAATAAAACAAGGTCTCACATTGATGTTCTGGACAACGAATTACAACTCATTTTTGTAATTTAAATTCATCCTGTGTGTAGGTTCCTGCGCAAGATTTCAAGCCAGTTATTAACATCACTATCCAAGAAATGTGACTCTTCTTAAGTGATGAATTTTCATATCAAAAGTGGTATTAAATTCAGGTATTTGTCATCTCCCTGAAGTATAAAATAATTTTCCTCACTATGAAGCTTCGGTGTAAATACTGATTGATTGTGATTTAAATGATAATTTGCTTATTATACTGGATTGTCACAGTTCAGGTTTTTCACTTTGCTTAATCATAAATAATTTAATTGTGTCCAGACCGACTGTCAGCAACTGTTGTTTTACATTACTCTAGCAACACTCCATAATTTTGTCATTTTCATCTTACAAGAAGCTATCATTTTTGTCAGACATGAATGTTTATTTGGAAATACATACTTCATATTGATTGATGCTTCATTATCACCTCTCATTCAAGAGTTTCAAGAACAGGTATCTTATGTAAAATCTGAGATCACACACAGCATCTTTTTTAAATCAACGAGCAACTTTTCTGTTGTGACTGACTTCAGTAGTCATTGCACTTAAAATATGTGATTTAGGTCATTTCCCATTATATTAACCAGGCAATTTATCTAGGAGAATTTTTTACAAAATCTCAAAAAAAATAGCTCTTCCAGAAATACTACACAATAATTCTTCAAAGAAAAATATTTATTTCTGAGTCTTGATTTCTCTTTCTCAGTAAAATACGCTATAGGTTCCAAGTATTTCCTAGGGAGTTCAATCTAATGGGCGTACACCTTAATTTTCTTTTTCCTAATCTTATATCACTACACTCTACAGAAACTCCCCTGCTTTTGCTCATACACATCTTTGAATCTGTGAAGCATTCTTCATAATTCTTTGCTAACATTTTCCTAACTCTTAAACTTTTCTAATAAATAGTAACTGATTCTTACTGTTCTTTCCAAAGACTGCCAGCACGTGTTGGCAAAAAAACAGTATTATCATAATCCCTTACCACAAGGCCAAAATAAGCCATGAAGGCAGCAAAAGTATCTTCCTTTTCTGTGAACTTGTGTACACAGAGCTCAAGCATATGTTGGTTGTTTTTAAATATCCATATCCATTTCTGTTGGTGTATTTACATATCTTTCATTATTACTGTTTTCCATTTCTTTTTTTCTATTACGTGTTTTAGAGTACTGTATTTCCTGTTGAATTTTATTTTCCTGCTGTATTTCTGATCTCTGTAGACCTTTTTATTTAGATATTTTCAGTAGAGTACATATCTCCTAATATATTGTCAACTGAGAACTAAATTGATGTACTTTTGTGTTTCTACTTTCATATCAATACTGATGTTGAAATAAAAAGAGACATAACACAGATCCAGATACCATTCCTTTAGCCCATTTCACATCTATTCTGCAATACTTTACACCAATGTTCTCTCAGAAAATTTTCAGTCCACATAGAAAATTTCACAATAAACTCTTGTTATCATTGTAAAGTAGAATCATATATGTCATTAAAAGGCAAATATATTGAACTGTCTATACTTCTGTAATTATTTTGCATTTCTGCCTGAAAATAAATTAAGTACACTGTAAAGTTTTTATTTTCCAGAAAACCCATGTTGCTTGCTGGTTCTCAATTGGCACCCAATGTTATTAAAGCCATCCTAGATGGCTTTCCTCATTTTCAAGTTATCACTTCGGTGACTCTTCAGCCACTACAGACTTATTTAGCTATTTCCATGTCATCAATTCTTCAGTTTCCGGTTCCAGTAAGGAAGACAGGTTGCATTGTTCCTGCTCTACTTATACACAAAGTTAATTTCCTTTTAAATATAATCATTACTACATACTTTTTTTTATTTTTCCCCCTTAAGGTTCCAGAGCTCCTTTCATAAAACACTACATAGGAAGAGTTTTTACTATCAGTATGTTGCTGAATGTTTTAAAATCTATTTTAGACCTTTAAGTACATTTGCCACTGGCTATTTCTGAAAATGTTATTACCTATGTGTTTCAAAGTAAGCTCATGGGTACTGAACTTTTTTAAAACCTTCCTAGTAAGAGTACATTCATATTCCAGAACAAATTGAGGTGGGGTTGTTTTTGGAGAAATATGTTGTTTATGCCAGCTTCTCCATTTGATGATTCATAGAAAGGAAAGGCAACTCTGCAGAATGATGCTTTCCTTTAATTTCTCTTTTTATTTGTGACCACAACATTATCTTGGGCCAATTATTGATAAAACTTTATCTGAAGATGAAGGAAAACATAGCGTTTACAGAACACTGAATGCCACAGCTAAATACAGACTACAGGACAGATGGAAATTGCAAGACATTTGTCTGCTTATAGCAACAATGTAAGACATTGCAGCTTCCTGCATTGCCTCTCTATGGCAGGGTGGTTGGAGAAGAGAGAGAAGATGACCTGATTTCAGATCACCATGGTGTCATGGAGGCAGGCCAAATATCTGTATGTGCTTCCCAAGGCCTTTTGTTCAAATATAGACAATATTGGGCTACACAGGAAGGGCATTTCTCAATCCTTTGGTCTTTTACTCCATTTCTGTACAACAAAATTCATGTCAAAAGAGAGACAAACCTGTCAGGCTACCTATTATTAATTTTTTTTGTACCACTTACAAGCAGAACATCTTATTCCAAGGAAATAATCAAAGTTCCCTCTTAAAACACAGAAATATTGCCAAAATGAAGCTATTTTATTACATTCTGTTTGAGGTAATTCTTCTTGAATTAATAAGATGTAAAGAAAATACAAATACATCCACAAGTTCACACATGAGGATAAGCAATGGGATTGGAATCACAAGTACAACCAAACTCAACCTCGATCGAAGAAAAGGTATATTAAATCATTACTCCAGCTGTTTGCTCTTTCCCAGTCCTCTTGAATCTAAGAATGTGGCTAGAAGCACATAGTTAAGAGGCCACTGTCAGACATCAAGATAACAGTGTTTACAAGAAGACTTTTAAACCTTATACCAAATTGAGAACAGGTATATTGTTTTACGTAAGACATGAAATGTTATTGAAAATGCTATTGGTTTTAGGGGGTGGGGTTTTGTTTTGTTTCCCACCACTTTGGAGGTAAACATCTTACACACCTTTTCAAGACCTTCTTCCTTGAGGCTGATAACATCTAAATCAAAATCTGTCCTTAAACCATTGGTCTTGTTGAAAGTTATCCTCCCAGTGAGGCCTTCCCAGTGGGCCTATGGAGAAAGAAAAAACAATTTACTTAAATAAATACCTCTTCCTTTTTTTTCCCAAAAAGAACAAATTTTATTTCTGCCAAGATGGGAACATTAATTATTCATTCTATCTAATTGAGTTACATTGTGGCTGATTTTTCTTAACCAATATTTTGTATTCACTTTTTGCTAATTAAATCATTTCTTCAGTCTTCACAGTTTTTTAAGCAACTTCCCATGTTAGTCAACAGACTCTTTCTACTAAATGAGATAAAAGGCTCTTTGGTTTTCATTCTTCCACCATTCCTGCACGCATTTCCCTTCCTGCTTCCCTATGTGCCTGTGCCTTCCCCAAGCCTCAATCTCTTTTTTTAACACTGGTCTTCATTTTTCTGTCAGGAAATTTCATTCAAATAAAGATTTACTTTTGCAAGATGCTGAGTCCCCTGAAAACACACTGAGACAGCCAAAATTGAGGTCACTAAGCCATTCTTCCTGAGCTAATTCCTTACTTTTTATAAAGTGCAATATCCTGATTTTTTTATAACTTAAAGTCTACCTAGTTCTAAAACTATACTAAAGTATAGGAGAGAATGTGGGAAACAAAATTATCAACCTAAAAGGAACCAATATTAAAACCAGGATTATATCCCATTGCAAATAGTTCTCTTGATCATAGTATTTTTCATATCTAGAATGTGAAATACTGTATTAGGAGTTACTTACAGTACAAGAGACTTGAATACTCTACAATGTTCATCTATAGCACCTTACATCTCCTAGCTTTACTTTAAATTACTATTTAACAGTATATAAACAGCATGCTAGGAGATCGAGGCCACATATATGAATTCGCCATAGCAAAAGAAAAAGAAAATTAAAACCAAGGAGTAACCTTCATTCTTGACCCCTTTGAACTTATATCAATATTTAGTTGCTGAATTTTTCATAGTCAGTCTATGGTTTGGTGTTGGAGGGGTTTGGGGTTTTATGTGACAAATGTTCTAAACCTCGCTGCCCCTCCAATTAGCTACAAAAGTTTTATTTACAATGCAGCTATATCACCTTTTAATACTTCTTTGTTCCAACTAATACCTCAGGAAAACTCAATTTCAAGTAAAAATGCTGTCTTGCCTGCTAAACTCTGTACAGATAACAAAAGGAGATTCCCATCTACTAAAAAAAAAAAAAAAAAAAAAAAAAAAATCAAGTAGAGTGGGAATAAAAGAAAATCGGAGCTGGGAGAAAGGAAAGTAATGAAGCAGAATACTTTATTGGTGACTTACCTCCTTAATGAGACTCATAAAGCGTGTCCCAAAGCGCCATGGTTTGTGGCGATTACACTGTAGTGAACTGACGGTCATCTGTGGGAACTGCTGGACAGCCACTGACACCACATGAACTGCATCATACATTAGTGCTGCATCCGTCTGAAAGTACAATAAAATCAGAACCATGAACACAAAACAATAACTTGTGACAGCCCAGTAGGTAGCAAAGGAAACAAAAAATTAACACGGCTTATTATGTTAAAGGGAGAAAATTATCTGATTGCTTGTGTAGCACTGTAAAATGCAGCTTTATTGTTCAAGTCCTACAAAAGATATGTCAGGACCCTCTCTTTTTAATGCTGAAAAAGGGCTCAAATATCAACTACGCAGTTTCACTGAAGAAAACTGTTATCTCTGATGACTCATGTTACTTTAAAAAGCAGTGTATTAGTTGGCTATATAAATCACTGCACGCATGTTTGATTCAAGTCTGTTATTTTCATGAGTAAGGGAAAAGAAAAAAAAAAATAAAAAAGATTAGCAAAGTAGGAAAACCTTACCTATGAAACAAAGTGCACAGACTAAGGAAATAATGCTTTAATATTTTGAAATTACAGACTGGATACAATCCCAAAGTACTCAACTGATTCATTAATAACTTTTTATGGTTATCAGTTTAAAACCCTAGGACAAATCTAACTAGTATCTTCTATAAATCAGAGGCAAATTAGAATTGAATTAAAATGCACATTCATTTTAATGGTTTTCATGTCCCACCCTAAATAAATAGGCTGTTTAGACCTGGTATGTGTTAACTAATGTTATATTAGCAAAAGACAGTGACAGCCTCTCAACACACACAGTCATGCTGTACAAGACAGTGACATCTCTCTCCTGTTCTGTGTGATGAACAGAGGCAAGGCTTGGAATCAAGAGTAAGAGAGGACCTTAGATTCAGCTGGTAGAAATGAACACTATGCCATCTGCTCAGCATACCTTAGAGAAAAAGGACCTATTTTCTCTTCTCATTCACACAATTAGTGAGCTGTGAAATTAGTTCTTTAATGGATAGGAAACCTGGAGATTATTGCACTTGTCACAATACAATACAAAGCAATACAAAATGAGCTTATATAGTGCCTTTCATGCAAATGTATCCCAAGGCTCTTTACAATAAAACTAAACATAAAATTGCAAAAATGCTCTACCATTATAGCCCATAAGCTACTGTTAAAGGGGAAAATATACGTTTACATTTAAATAGCTCTCCCAAGGAGAGAATTCAAAATTCAAACAGAAATAAATCTTAATTTTAAAATAACCAATATAATAGGTTTCAACAATCTCAGACACCAAGTAGTTTATGCAGGGGCTTCAAATCAGTCAGAAAACATTTTTTCCTGCCAGATTGTTCATTATCTTCAAGTCATTAAAGTGCTTTTAAGGCAAGCTGATATTTGACAAGGATGCAACGAAACATCAAAATTTGGGAAGACATGCTGAGTAAGCATCATACAAAGCTTAATATTCTAGAAGAAGTACTTGGCAGTAGTTGCAGTCTACATAACAGTTTCTTAAGTAAACTATACAATAAGTACAACATATTAACCTGGCTCAGAAATGCATTTTTTTTTAATCAGCTTTACTTCTAAAATGGTAGTCCTTGCACCAGTGGAGGAAAATTGAAATTGCTATGAGACTTCAGCAAAAGCAGCCCATTAAGGAGCAACCAGAATTTCAAAACCAGCATTAACTGATTAATTAGATATAAATTTGGACACAGAACTCATAAGACTCCTCAGCAGGAATCAAATGGACATTATACCAGATGCAGAGCAACATGTCTTTTTTGTAAAATTCTGTAAGCCACTAAGCTGGAAATCTTCAGGATGACAAGACAGTCAACTCCAGTGGAAGCATTAAAAAATAAATAAAACAAACAGCACACACACACACACACACACAAAAAAAAAAAAAGAGAGACAACACTGCAGTTTTAGAAGTAATTAAGTAATTAAAATTCTGATAAAATTCTTCATATTTGGCTGGTGATTATTACTTCACTAGAAATAAATCTAAATCAGAATATACTTTTTTAAATGCACACAACGTAATCTAATCACTGGCTAGAAGCTGAGTGCCCTGTTTGATTTTTAGATGCTACAAGATACATCCTTTATTTACATAGGCTGATATTCCACAATTCACTTTATATAGGAAGATAAATTAAAAAGGTAGGCTTAAATGTTTGTATTGAATAAAGACAAATACAAGCATATACTCAATATATTGGTTTAATGATTCAATATTGCACTTATCTCCCTGGGTGCAATTATTGATTTTACAGCAAAAGATACAAACAGCCCAGAACTCAGGAAAATATACAAAGTATATACTAGAATTGGAAGGTTGGTCTTCCCTCTTAGTTAGTCACTTAACCTCTCTCTCCCCTAAGCAACAGTAGGAATGGATGGCTGTTGGCCTAGCTCTCCACTCTCATTCATTAGGCTTGCTAAGCTTTATGTCTCACTGCCCTTCATTCATACTGTTTTCCTTAAATCATACTTTTGGATCTATGGTTTGTGGTACAGGAAGCAGTGAAAGTTTCAGCAAGAGGCTGTTTGGGGGTCAGGGAGGAAATGCCCCTAAATAAATTTTTAGGATTCTTTATTTTATCTAAACACAGATTTGCAGTCTGGAAGGAGGAAGAGGTAGAAACTTCAGGAGAAGCAATGGCTCTTGAATTTCAGACAGAAACCTGCTACGATGTTTCCATTCACTGAAGCACATATAATACAATAAATAATCCTTTTAAAAAATGAGATTAATATTTCTTTAGTCAGCTTGTATAAACCCTTTAAGAATTATGTTGCACTTCACAAATATATGTTGGTACAGTTTCTGAACCATGGGTTGTGGGGGCTTTTTGTTTCACAATCCTATTTTGTATTTATGATGACTTGCTTGGATAGAGATAAAATAATCTAAAATACTGCTCATGATACTGTCATTGGTATTTCTACAACTACAGAAGAAAAAATTACCACTACTACAGAAGTTACAAACATTTTTCATCAAATTGAAACAAAATGACACTGCGTTAGGTGAATAAGATCTCAGGTGACAGATGCCTGTGACCACAAGTCTGTTTTTCAGTTGACTCTCTCAGGTAATAAGAAAGCTTTTAGCACTCCATGGTAACAGCTTAATCAGAGTTGTTATTTCAGTCAAAATATATCTCAAATAGAAAGTACCAATCTGTGTTTCATTTTTACCCCAAACTCAGTTCAATACTACACATTTCTTTTCAATACTGCTCTGTCATTACTTTACCTCCTGTCTTACTGTGGGTGTTGTGTTTACCTCCATTTTTTATGTGTGTTTCTGTATAATAGCTTCTGAGTCTTGCTAAATTACTTGCTAAACACTGTCTAACAATTTGCATGCAAGTACTCTAATCTCACTGTGAAAGAGCTCTGGTAGAAGATAGAAAAAGAGTCCTCTCTATTATTAGAGAAAGAGTCTATTATTTCTCTTCAGACCTCCTCAGAGTAAGAGGTGGTCTCCATCCCCAATCACACTCAAGGATGTCAAGGCCATGTGATAAGCTCTAGAAGATACGTGCTGTGATATTTGTCACCTGCTTGCCTGTCCTAGTTAATCAGTATTGTAGGGATGTTTCAAGTTTTGGAGGGTTGGAGCTGGGGTAGGATTTTGGCAAGTTAGTGTTTTTTATTGTTTTCTAACCTACATGGGAGAAGCTGATGCAGAAGAAACCCACTGTAGCCTGGGTCTCAGACAAAAAGAAATGCTCGTCCCATAACAGAACTGACAAACTACTTCTCTGACTTTTTCTGCCCTTCTAATGACATACGAAATGTATGATTTTTAGTGATGTTCAGCATGTCTGGTTAGACAAGAATCAGCTGAAAATTCTGAAACCAAATGGGATGTTTATGCACTACAGCTGCAACTTGAGATCTATCTTAAGACTGCTGCAACTTGAGATCTGTGTCTTAAGACCTTTCAAACAAGGGAGAGAAAGGACTCACTCTGATGTACAGATAAAATCCGAGCAAGTCAGACGGAACAGAGGAATCATGCTCTTCATAACCATCTTCAAACCTACAGTATACAAGAATTCATTTATGTCCTTCGATATCTGACTCAACAAATGTGCTAACTGCTTTTGGAATACCTGTGCCTTGTTAACTATTAAGGGTTTAAAAAAATCAGAGATTACATATTTAGTGATATTGATGACTTGTGTGTGCATGTTATTTGCACAGCAGTGGTTTTGTATGACTTTTCCATTTATCTCTGTCAAACTATATGAGGATTTCATGTACCAATAAAGCACTTCTCTCTCATTCATATCTCAGTTTTCCAGAATTGTCTTTAAATAGCAAAAATACATGCTATATTTTTAGAAAGCATGATTTTTATTGTACAGTAAAGTTTAACATTAATTTAAAGTAAAGGATTTCTAGGCTAATTGTGTTTCTTCATTAGTTATATCAGAAATAGTACACTTCTCAAACAGAAATAAAACCCAAATTTTCAGCTTTTACTATAACAAATTGTAGTCCAACTAAAAAAAATGGAACTGTTTCATAGTCATGATCTGGAAGAACTTTCAGTTACTCAAATACAGATGATTAAAAACAGCTTGAAAGCAGGAAAAAACCCTCAGGTTTTCAATTAAATGTTAAATTAAACTAATGTGATTGTTTTTCCCCTTAATTAAATTTATTACTAATAAAAATCTGTAAAGAAATATGGTCCTTTTACTTGAAAAGTGCCTTGTGAAGTACTTGAAAACACCAAGAAATTTTCTACATTCAGTAACATATGAAATAGGTCAATGGAAAAGAGAAGCTTGATAAATTTACTTTTTTTATTCTTTAGTATTGATTCAGTGTGGATCTCAGACAAGAACGAGTTATTTACAATATTAGTATTTTATTTTCCCCAGATCAGAAGAATCTTGTATTTACAAATCTGTAACACACAAAACTTCATAATTGCCCTCTTTACTCTGCCAATTTTTTCAGTGAGCTAACTAAATTATCCCCCTAAGAATATAAGGATTACCTTTATGAGGATTAGACTGCTTAACCATTTGCAAACTACTTTTATGGCAAGTTTAAGATATTATTAAAAGCAACCTCCTTGCAAGTATGATACATTCTTGTTTACAGCAATCTGTATTTTGTGTTTGAACTTGACTTTAGTAATTCAAGTCATGTCCAGTAAAAGCAAATTAAAGACAAACAAATTAGAAATAAAATGCAGTAGTGTAACATTCTGTAACTCAGGTGACAGGCCCTGTCCTATCACAATGTGGAGATCTGAATCTGCATTTGCCAGTCCCCATGCAAAACAAAATGTAAATAAAAATTATCTTGAAACATAGTATTCTGATTCTCTGGTCAGTTCTGTCTTAAACTGAATTGACTCACTACAAATTTCAAGGGACGACACTGTACAGTTCACTTGAAATATTGCACTGCATGAGCCAAAATTTTTCCATTGATTAGTAAAGTATGCACATAGTTTTCTATTTTTAGTTCTTATGCTATGTTTACCTGCATAGTATCTGAATAAATACTACTACATTCAGCACAACAACTTCTATTTTTTGTACACAGCTTATTATTCTCTTCAAGATTACTTTGTCTTCCTGTCTCTAGTTAGTCAGTTTTTGCCCTTGTGAAGTGAGCCCAACTACATTTAAAATGCCAAAATGTTCAGAGGGTTTTGCCTAAGGTCTTATGGTCATTAATATATTTTGAAAATTTTTTTGCATTAATTAAATTGAAGCTTAAATTCTTTTCAAGTGTGACTTCATTAGTTGCATCAAAAATGAAATGAAACTGAATGCAAATGCTCATAAATGTATATCTGCATGTGTCTCCTAGGTGACCATGATAAAAGTATCCAAATAAATGCATAAAAATGAAAGAAAAACTTTCCACCTTGTTATTTTACGAAGTCCTTGAAAATGTGTGAACATGTTAAAAGTAATTAATGTGGAACCTTTAACATATTCTGAAACTTATTTCACCACATAATACCATTTGTTACTGAATTTCCATTAGCTACACAGATAGCCATTCCAGACTTTAGTGTCTTCTGAAGTAAACCTTGTTCAGGCTGACTATGGTCACTGGTTTAATAAAGTGTTAACATGTTCATTTCATACTGCAACAAGATTCAGTCACTGAGATTGTATTTATTTTACCTGACCTTGTGAGAGTTTAGAAAATAATGAGAATGTTACATTCCCATTTGGCAAATGGGGTGCAAGTACATGAGGCAAGGTATGTTCCAGAAAAACTGAGTTTTCCATTTGCCCCTATAAATTGTATTTTATTTCTTACACAACAGTAATGTGTTGGACCGAACACTGGATGCAAAGTCAGGTTGTTGGTTTGGCATTTTGTTTTCCAACTTCCAATATATCCAGACTGGTTTTAGTCAGCTTTATGAGGGATAGAAATGCTATAGTACAATTAGGAGGGCAAGAACAGCAGCTCTGTTTCTTTGATCTAACAGCCTGAGCAAGAAGTGGATACCGGAGGCACAATAAACAGGACAGCATAGTCAAATCTCTTCCCTCCCCAGCATAATATTTTTATGGGGAAATAATATTATTTAGGATGCACTACACAAAAAGGATTTGCAGTGGTATACTTATTAATTTCTAAGACCTCAAAAATGTCTTATAATCAATATCCTTAGTTAGTTAAACTGTACTTCTCCTTTGATAACTACTTATTTTTCTCTCAGTAATCCTTACTGACAATTTAAAACACAATTATTAATAAAAAAAATCTTCAATAAATGGTATATTACATAAACAAACAGAACACTTTGTTTGTTCTACTGAAATTCCCAAGCAGATGTCTGTAATTTTTTTCCATATTAGTCTTATGTTCTAGATTATTTGCATTGTGAGCACAGTGACCAGTGCAGGTGTTTTGTTTTGTTTTGTTTTTTAATTATTATTTTCTTTCAAAGATTGATTTTATCATAGAAGCTGACTCCACTTCCTTTCTTTTAAACAACTCAGGGAAAAAAGATAAGAACAAAGATATGAGAAAAGTCTGACAATGTTCAGAAGTCAGGAAGGAGTGAACACTGAGGTGCTGTCAGAATTAACACTGTCTATTACTTTCCTTAAAAGCTGTCCTATTTGACAGAAAATTACAAAGTTGCCTTTAAAAATTGCTGGGTATGAACTATAGAAACTATGATAGTGTACATATAAAAATAGATTATAAAAAAGTTAAGATTTACTTATGAAAAATCTGTTGTTTCTTGATTAGAGATTATACTGCTGCTTAGTCAGAAAACTTTAAGGGCCAGATCATGAATTACGTTAGGACAATGTGATTTTAACACACAAAACAGAGTAACTGATAACATAAGATTTTTTTTTCCAAAATTCACATGCAGTGTGGTGCAAATAGTGTTAACATAAACCTACTTGGAGCTTGATCCACCGCATATCCTTGATCCACCACATATCCTTGATCAGCTACCTCTAATCTACAGGTAGTTTCAAATCTGCACTACGAAGTGATTTTCCAGAGGCCAAGACCAAGAGGAAAATAATGAAGAAAGTCATTTTTCTTCAACTCTTCTAGGTCTCATGTTAAGCAAAGAATAGTTGGATATGAAGAAAAAACATCTAACTCTTCATGGCCTGTACATTGTTATTTCAGTCACTATAATCTGGAATACTTTACAACTTTCAGAAATTATTTCTCAGAAAGGTTACTAGGAGAATTACAAAACTCCATGGGTCTATCTACTGCTATTTTATTTGTGGCAATCACAGTGTATGGTTAACAGGAGAGCGATATATTCCATTGCTTCCAGTCAATGTTTGAAATGCAATTCCTAAAACTTTATGTTATTCTCTATGTTTTATATACACAGATATATGAGAGATCATTTTCTATAATAAGTTATCACAAGAATAAGGTGAGGAATGATCATGTTTAGGAACTTCTACAAGGTCCCAGTCATACTCATAACAAAAGACAGAATAGGTCAAATCTATCACAGAGATGAAACAGAAGTTTAGGTTGAACAGACATGAGAATAGAAGGGTTTATGTTTAATCACATAACAAAGTACACATTAAGATAAATGAAGCCTAAATAACAGTTCAAAACAAATGTTTCTATCACAAGTATTTTCAATAATATGAACTGTTTGGGACTACACAGATCTGTAAGAGGCACAAGTATATACTCTCTCTGTATACATATATTGAAGAAAACTTTGAATATCAAAGTAAACATAGATTTACATTTACTCGTTACTATTCATTTACACACTGTGAAATGAAACTAATTTTTTAAAATCCAGTTTTCTTTGCAATAAAATCAGAAAATGTCTTACAGTATACTTGAAAAAAATTATAGAAGGGTAAATCATACCATGTCATACTTATTTTGCAACTACAAAGTGCATCATACCTGTCCTGACTCAAAAGTAAATAAAAAATATCATACACATACCCTTCCCTTTCTTTTTAATTCTGTACAGTTATGATTATAGAGCTTGATGAAATGCAGCTTTCAATAATGAAGTTTACACTTCACATTGTAAACGAGATTTAGGAGAAAAGGTCCTTCAGAACATTCAGGAAGAATTAGACAAGGGATTAGCTGTAAAAGTTAAACTGTCCCATGCCATTTCATATCAAGAAACTGTTCTCTCTGATGAATGTGACCCAAGGCATATCAGTTGTATAGAAATTCCAGGCAGCTCTGTGTTAAAGAAAGTCTACAGCAAACCAATACAACAAAACATCTGGGCAGACAGAGAGAAAAAGCTTTCCAAGTTAACCTCACATAAGCAGAATAGGTATGTCTTATTTTTCCTTAAATATTTTAACTCTATTGGAAAGCATAAAAGCAAATAAATGTTATCTTAACCTACCTCAGCTTAAGAAGGATTCCAAGGCAATAAGGGAACAAAAAAAATTTATCAGTGCAAAATATGGCAAATCTAGCTAAGCTCATTAAAATATTCTCTTGAGTGTCCCATATCTCTATGTGACTTGTGCCTCGTAGAAACCCATATTACAGTTTCAACACAGTTTGCGTAGCAATAATGGAAGAAAAGTCCTTTCATAGTAACAAGGGTATTAGTGTAGCACTAAGTAAGATAGCTGTGGGTACATTTGGATTCTGAGCGATGTTTTCAATGGGTTTGTTAGACAAGGCTACAGGAATTGGAAGAAATTAGCTTTAAAAAAAATATATTTGGGGTAGTTGAATGATATATTAACATTTATATATGTAGGACATAAGCAGGTGATACAAGTCAGCACACTTTCACAGGAATGTAACAACTGTCTGGAAGAATAAAGCAGAACTAAGAATCTTCTAAGTGGAAGAAGTATTAGAAAAGAGACTGAAAGAACATGATTTCTGTAGCCTAAGAAAACAAAGGCTGGGAACCACCATTGAGGGGAACAGAAACCAGGGAAGAAAGGAAAGCTAAAGAGCACAGGAGAACAAGCATAGGTGAAAAAAACAAAAAACAAACAAACAAACAAACAAAAAACAAAACAAAAAACAAGCAAACAAACAACAACAACAACAAAAACCAGCACAAAACAAAACAAATTTAAAAACCCCACAAATAGCAGTAATTCTGTCTTACAGACAGAGGTTTAAGTTGCATTAGATGTAAAAATCTTTAACAATCATAAATAGAACTGGTGGTGCAAGACCACCAACAGATTATATTTCAGTTAGATGATGCCTGACAAATGTAGCATGCACACAGATTCCAGAGACCAAACATACTATTACTACTACTCACAGAAACTCTCCTACTCATGGCAATTATGATGAGTGAATGAAATTAAGAAGAAACGGCTTCCTCCCCTCCTTGGGTAATAAAATCTATTGCCCCTGAAATCATTTCACTTAATTCTCACTTGCTAACACATCCCACAAAACCATTTTGCTGAGTGAGATTTAATAAATCTTTCAGCCTGAGATAAAATTTTACTGTTTTATGAACTGTTAAATTGCATTGTATGCTTATTAAAAGTGGTGTTTTCTTACTTCTTGACACATTCCTAACTCCACTCTGGGGCACAATTAAACAAATAGTAGAGATATTTTTCACCCCAAAAAATGAATTCCAAGAGGGAGCAAGATACAAGCATCAACAAGCTATAAACAATGTTCATCTAACTTTTTTAAAATTCAAAGAACTTGCATACTATAAACTCTTTAAAAAAAAAAAAATTGGAGTGTTTCAGCTGAATAATTATCACATTAAGACATAGCTGATTAGATTATTTTTACAAATTTTTTGCAAAGTCGTTTCCCCATCATCAAAATGCTTGCTTTAACATCCAAACAGAGCAAAAATATTTATTTCTATATTATTGAAAAAAGCCTTAAAACTATTTTTTTTAATCTATGAAAGTAACACTTCTTTTTTTATAGGCCAAGTAATTTTTTTTTAAAAAAGTGTAATTTTGTCTTACACAAAAAAAAAAAAAAAAAAAAAAAAAAAAAAAAAAGATAGGAAAATATTTCCTTCTTCTGTCTCAGTGTCTCATAGCTTGATCTCCAGTTCTCAGAGAAACGGCAGAGTGAGACAGGGAACAAATACAAAATTTAAGAAAATTACAAGAGATCAAAATAATGGGAAAAGCATTCCAAAAGATAGTGATGCTGTTTCCACATTTCTTCCCATTACTTAGGAAAAACATTACTTTTATTTTTTTATTTTTTTTTAACTGAGAGAATAAAACCATATTTCCTGATATAAAATTTGAAGTGGTAGAACTTTTTTCATCTCACGAAAAAATCTCAAATAACTACGTAATTTGATAGAACATGTATGGTGTTAAGAACCCTGAAGTGTCTGAAAATGATTTGGGTGGGTTGCAGCTATTACACCTTGATTTTAACTTACTGAAGGTGATATTTTCAGACAACTTGAAGTTTTACTAGCAATTAACACAGGAGATGTAGTTAGCAAATAGTTTCAACACAGATTTTTCTGGAATGAAACCAGCAGTATTTCTCTCATCTGCTTGATCTTTGATTCAGGATTAGAATTTCATTTTGTCAAATAAAATGCTAAAGTTCCAGAACACACCCTGAAGTGTACAAGAAAATTTTGAATTGTGTTTTCTGACAAGGACACCTTGTCATTCTTGAGGAGCAAAAGTTTAAATCTTAAGTATAAGGAAAAATTTCAGTTAAAGAAATAAGTAGAAAGATTCCGAGAATATTACGAAATGCATATTTTTCTTCAATGTTTTTATTTGATTGGGTGACTGTCTGGTTCTAAAGCCAGTCTCTCTACACAAGGTTTGTTATTCTGATGTAAGGTTAAGCTGTGATCGATTTTCTGAACTTTGTGTTCAACTCCACATTCTTACTAATTTTTAAATTAGTCATTTATTGGAAAAGTTATCTGTCACTACTGTGCACAAGTAAAAAAAAAAAAATTCTGTAATTCTATCTTTTAGAAATTTGCTTTCTCCCTTTTTCTATTTTCTGGCTACAAGACCACAAAAGTGTGATTTCATAAGACCCTGTAAATGTCCCATGGTGTCATAAATTCTACTAGTCCAAGAAACTAATGATTTTCAGTGTACTGCTTGCAATAGCATATGCTGACTGAAGAACTTGAAGAACTCTGCTACTGATATGCAGCTAGAAACAATGTTTTATGATGTTTATTTTCTATATATCCTTAAAAACAAATATAAAATTTCCAAGTGAAAGTTATTCAGAAGTATTTTCTCAACCTTTCTTCTGAACTTTAGAAATTATGGTATGGGCTATATTATTTCCTGCAATAAAACAAAACAAAACAACACAAAACATGATGCTCTTTTATATACCTTAAGGACAGATAACAAAAACTTAATAAACAGGAACTACGGGTCATTATTTGGTCTTTGGTGGTCTATTTCCATTTGTCTGTTCCCCTGCTCAAAAATCAATATGATTGTGGTCACTGCAACTCCATCAAACACATCCATAATAAACAGGTGTCTGCTATTATTACACTAGCTCAGTATTCGAGACTTATAACACCACATTAAAAGTCCCCCTGCATGAGAAGTTCAGAAGTAATTACAGAAAGAACCTACTCAGCACAAACACTGAACACCTTTGTAATGACAAACAGCAAGAAAGTACACCTGACAATGCAAACAACTAGAGAGGCATAAAGATGGAATAACCCAGAGATTAAATTCAAATCTGAAAAAAAAAAAAAAAAAGAGAGAAAAATATGGTGTTCTAAGTAACTAATCTCTACATATTCCATTTTGACATTTTGATATCCCATAAAAGTTTCACAGTGTTTGAGGATTTCAGAAATTTCACACTTTCAAATTTTTAAATAAAATTACTAAAATAAATGTATATCAATGAATTTAAAGTGCAGAGACAAAGCAATTCTGTGTCTTCACAATAAATTGCCTTCTGCTTTCACCAAGTCCCATTTACATTTCTCTCCCTTAATGACATAGATTTTAATATCCTCAGCAAAAATATGATTACACATGCAGCTTTGCAAATTTCATGTTTGCAGGAGAAAATAAATTATTAAGTAGTGTAAAACATAACTATCCCATAAAAAAAAAGTATATGTTTGTTTTGAAAAAGATTTCTGCTATTCTTCTATATCAGTCTCGATAATTCCTTTATTACGTGCTATGGCTCTGTTTTAAATAAGTAATTTTTTTGCTTTTCGATTAACACCTCCTTAAAATAAAAATATCCAGTTTTGGATAATTCATTGTTTTTGTCATTTTTGTATGATCTTTAATCAACTTGAATGTTACATGCAGATCATAGTCCAGACAGATTACAGAAAAGCAAAGTAACCTCGGCCATGACGTTTTCTTTCCTTGCAATTGTGCCTCCATCAAGAGCATTTCACTGTATAATTGCTTTTCATTTCAATGAAGTTCTATTTATTAGGGTTTTCTTTCAGAATTGCTATGACGCGAGTTCCAATAATTAGATTCTCACAAATTTACTCCAGTTTCACCCCAAGAGCAGACACAGAATTAAATACATTCAGATTTCCCCTTAAATTTGAGAAAAAACTTCTTCTCAGTAAGGGTGACAGAGCACTGGAACAGGCTGCCCAGGGGGGTTGTGGAGTCTCCTTCTCTGGAGACATTCAAGACCCACCTGGACATGTTCCTGTGCAACCTCACCTAGGCGTTCCTGCTCCAGCAGGGGGATTGGACTAGATGATCTTTTGAGGTCCCTTCCAATCCCAAACATACTGTGATACTGTGACACTTTTTTTAAAATTAAAATCTGCTTATACTAAGTCACTTTATTCAATTTATGAATTTATTCAAAAGCTATGTTCTGATTTGCGACACTACTTTTCCAGGTTATCTTCTAAAAATATCGTAATAAAAACATCCATCTTAGACTGTGTATTATTCTAATATATTAGCCCACAGAAATTTGCTTAATTTAAATAATTTTGCTAACATGTTACACATAGCTGTTGTCTTGGTCAATATAACAAAAAAACACAGTCTTCATAGTGATCAGATTATTTTGGATGTGTATATGAACCTTGGTATGACCAATAAAATTTGTAGCAATATACAAATTCCAAATTCACCCAGTGATCCTTTCCCAAAATTTTGGAACTCACTCTCTCTAAACATAGTTCATTTTCAAAAGGATATTTATATCATAAAGCAAACTGATAGTATATAATTATCACAATTACTAAACCAAAAATAGGAACTGAAAACTGAATATAATTCCAGCTTTTTCAATATTCCATCAGAACTCCATTTGTCAGAATAAGTCAAAATTTTGCACTACATCTAAATCTACATTTAAAAATAAAAATGTATCCAAGCTGAGGCAGAAGTTTCAACAAATTTTTTGCAGTTCTCTGCCTAATATGATGAGGAATTACTTTTCCTGAAGTGTACAAATACCTCTTAACTTAGCAAGATTTAAAACTATATTTTTCAGTCCACTCATCTTATTTTTAGAGATATCAATCCTTCATATTTTAGAAGGTTGTCCATATCTGAAATTGCAGATTGCATGGATAAAATAGAATAGAGGAAGAACATAGAAGAAATATATGAGTATATTCTGCCTTAGGTCTAGTTTTCTCATTCATACTGACAAACACCTCTACTAGCCCAACGGCCTTTGATAGATAAACTAGAAGGAAAATAGATAGGTACAAATGTGATAAGTCTCATAAATTGTTCCAAGTCTTTAGACTTTGACACTTTTGTACAGTTTCTTAGAGTTCTAAGAGAACGGCAAGAGGATCATTCACATAAACCTTTTCTATAAAGAGGATAAAATTTTAAGTATTCATCTGCACCTGTAAGAAAATTTCACAGAATTCTATTCCTTCTTACATCTTCAAAGAAAGTATGATCAAAAAACCAGTGCTAATAGTATAAAGTGTACAAGTTTTCAATTAGATGCTATCACTCAGCTCATTTCTGTGCATTCTGATCCTGAAGTTGTTTCTCAGTTTAGCTATCTCGGCACTACACAGTGCACTATCCTTTAGAGCCGTGCTCACCTGCATCAAGCCGGTCTTATATGTCCTCATCTGTTTAAACTATCTCAAAGAAGCACCATATTAACCAGACTGTACAGAAAAAACAGCATGGAGGTATAGCAGAATTCAAAGCAGTATCCGGTTTCCTTAAAACGGCAATAGGCATATTCCCTTAGTTTTTATTACTTCTTCACTTCTTGTTTCAAACTGCCAAATAGTGTGGTAAGAGGGTTTTTATCAAAATAAATATTAAAAATGGAAAATTAAATCTAGTTATTACCAAAATACTGATTTTTGCAAGAGTTTATCAGGATACATTTATAATTTATTGTTCCATACTGTATGTAGATATTTTTAAGAAATTATTTTCCTGAGGTATTAATTGTAGCTGGTGCTTTGGATAGTTGCAAGAAAGAGTTTGTTCTGTCTATTATACATAGTAAAGCATTCAGACATTTCTATGGGAAAATACCTACTCAACAAATAAAACATGTTCTAAATGTTTTTGTAATAAAGGTATATATATATATGTAAGAAAACAACAATAACAACAAACCTTAACATAATCAGTGTTTACCACATAGAAAATGGGGGCTGTGAGGACAAAAGCTTTCCCTCTCTTATGTACATGCAAGTTTAAATTTCTACAACCACAGAATATATTTTCTACCAAACTGCACAGATATACGTATGAAGACCAGTACATCCAGGACAGATAAAAATCCTACTCCATGAGGATTATAGAGGTGCATTTGTAGCAGATGCAGTAAAAAGCTTTTAACTTGTGGAGGTAACATAAAATTCATTGATGGTCTTCACAAAACTCCAAGCTTTTATTTTAATATAGAGAACTGTAACAAACTATCTCTAAAAAAAAATCTAAAAAATTGAAAGAAGGCTAATTTTGGAAGTTTCTATTTTTAATGTAAAGCAGTACACCAGTCCTGTCTCTAAAACTCAGTGGAAGTGATTTCTGATCAGGTATGGAAAAATTACAGTAAAAAAAATATAATATTTGTATGCCCCCAGAAATTGAATTCAAAATACTGTGCCACAAAATTAGTATCACAAGGATCATATTTAACCTAGATGCCTAATGTTATGGTTTTAAGGAAATGGACTGCTTTGTGAAGAATCCTGAACAGAAAGAAATTCAATCATTTAACCACTTATCATCTTACTTTCTTCATCTATTATTTCCTAGACAAACTTTCATGAACAGTGGAATGATACTCATACATAGAAGGAAAATTGTTTCTCCTGAAGTAGTTAATCCATGGTGTTAACTTCAGCCCTTGATGAAGAAATTATCAGATAACACAATGTACAGAAATGTCATGGTTGTTTAGGAAAACCTTTCCTGAATGGTCGTAAATGGTTCAAGGCAGCAAACAGCATACAAAAGAACTCAGCATACAAATGAACTCTGCAAGACAGTACTTTCTTCATTTTAACATGATTTTCTATTTCATCGCTTATTTTAACAAAACAGTCTAAGTAATCTAAAGCTCAGAACGTACATATTTCAATCTCTCAAATTTATTAGCAGTTGATTTCTTTACAAATTCTTATCTAATATTTAATTAAAAATGGAACAAAAAAAAATCCAGTTATAAAAATCACACCAAAAATCCTTTATGTTCCAAAAAGGTACAAGTATTTGCAGATTCATCAGAAACAAATAGATGGAAGAGAAGTATTTCTGCAGACAATTATTTATGTGTGAGCCCTTTATCTTAATCTGAGAAGAACCAGTCTATCTATCCATAGTATCTGAGGAATCTCTCACCTCCCAGAGCTCTAGCTCACTACAAACATTGACACAAGAACAGCTAAGTTTGACACTAGTGCCATTAGCAGGACAAGACTGCCAAAGCATAGGTAGGAATTCTCGATTCTCATCACTTATTATGTTTTGCAAAGATTATGTGGAACTCTTTCCCTCTTGCAAGTGTGTTCCACAAATAAGTTGATGAATAAGAGCCTGCTTCCATAAACATTTAGATAAATTAATGCAATTCAAACGATTTCAACACACCTGTTTTTTTAAACAAGTATTTAGCCTATATTATTTACTTCCCTTTCTGTCTATAGCATTTTCTATGTCTATTTTTGGTTTAGTCACTCTCCAAAACAAAAACACTTGTCATTTTTCATTCACTATGATTTGTTCTCACAATATTTTTGTAAGGCTCCATTATTCTGAAACATCTGCCACAGGTTTTATTTTTGATCAGCAGCAAGCCTTTGAAGCAACTCTTCTGATTGTTCCACATACTGGTGTTCTGATTAACATCACGGAGCAGTCTCATACCACTTGAACCAGGCTCTTATAAGATAAAATTCATTGAAAGATGTGATCTAGGGCTACATTTTCTTTGCTCTGCTGATTGTCTTTGTCCAAAGGAACAAGGTAGAAATAGTCTGAAGCAAAATAGCTGAAAATAGAATAGTGTGAAACAAGAGTAGTCAGCATTTTGGCACCAATAGCTTTGCTTTATGGGGCTGCCCCCACTGGGCCTCATCACTCGCTATTGCAGCCATATTAGAGCTCAGTTCCAGTAATCACTTGAGAAAATCTGATGCCGTCTTCAAGTTTATTCAATTTCATTGTTTCTCTGAAAATATTAACCTTATCTTCATCTCTAATTCCAGGGTGCAATTCCTGACTCTGTTTACTTAAAAAAAGAAAAAAAATCCAGTTCTGACCTGAAACAAACAAACAAAAAAACCTTTCCACCCTGAAAGGATAACAGCTACTACTTTTAAACTATAAGGGACTGAAAAATCATCAATGAAGCATTTTCAACTATACAGATATGAAGAAGAGGGAAGCAGCAGCATGTATATGCCATTTATTTATGGTAGATAATAGCTTTTTATAGTGGTCAATAGAGGGTTGGGCTGAAAGTCATTTGTCAGATTGCACATACGCACACAAACTAGAGATGGAAATGGTTGCCTTTGGCTCAAACTGTTAAAAAACAGTTATCAATCTTCATCTAAGTCTTCAAGGAGCTGCTCTTGGTGAGCAATCGATATTGCATTTGCCACAATAGCTCATTTAATTATTTTTGTCCTAAATATCCTGTCAGCAGGGGGAAAGTCTTCCTGATTTTAATTAATTTTGAGATCATTGATTCTTTGCCTTTTCCTTTCCTGTGGTTACACACACAGACACAAAAGCACAGACACACACTTTTAGCCTGCAGGCTATGTAAGATGTATGACAAGTCCTTAGTGAAAACCCTGCATATTACTGAAGTATACCTAGATGACATGCAGCTTTACTTTTAAATCTTTAGCCATCAACTGCTGCAAATGAGCCCCTGGCACCTAAACATAGTTGGGCAAAACAGTAAATAGAAAACCGTGTTTGCTGAATAGTTTTCAATTAAAGAGTCCTTAAATCAATAGGCAGTAGGATATCACAGCCATGACCATGTTGTAAGTTACCAGAGAAATACAAAAACAGGAAATGGAAGTCAGAGAACCGGAAAATAGTAGTGGAAATCATAAACTTACATTACATTTTAAAAATAAATACAAATCTTGGATTGATGGACATCATTAACACCCAAAATGAAAATGCATTAGGCCCCACAGTGCCATGTCACATTTCCTCTATGTTAAATACTAGAAAGAAACATGGCACAGAGCAAATTTTTCAGCAAGGAGACTTAAAAATTTGTAAAAGACAAGCTCTTAACAGAAGTGGAAAAGGAAAGTTTTAGTCTGGATACCCTAAGAGAATAATGCACCTTATTATGAGAAACCTTGCTTCCCAATCTGGGAGAAAATTGTTAACCTTGTTGTCCTGGTTTCAGCTGAGATAGAATTAATTTTATTCCTAGTAGCTAGTATAGTGCTGTTTTGGGTTTAGAATGAGAATAATGTTGGTAACACACTGATGTTTTGCTTGTTGCTAAGTTGTCAAGGACTTTTCAGCTTCTCACAGCGTGCCAGTTGCACAAGAAGCTGGGAGTGGACACAGCCAGGACAGCCAACCCAAACTGACCAAAGGGATATTTGATGTCATATGACATCATGCTCAGCATATATTCTGGGGGAAACTGGCCAGGGAAACTGCTGCTCAGGGACAGGCTGAGCATTATTTACCAGGTGACAGGCAACTGCTTATTTTGTGTATTATATTATTATTATTGTTATTGTTGTTGTTGATTTCTCTACCTTTCCTGCCCTATTGAGCTGTCCTTATCTCAACTCATGAAGTTTTTTTCCATTCCCCCTCCCATCCCAGCTGGGGAGAGGGGAGCAAGCAGCTGTATGGTGTTTAGTTACTTGCTGGGGTTAAACCATGACAGCTGTGCAACCCTACATTGTAAACTGGTGAGCCTGGGAATCAGGAAACTGAACTCAAACAGCCACAAATCCATTTTCTTTTCTTAGAATAACATTTGTATTTCTATCTAAAAGAGATGTCAATGTGGTTAAAAAAAAAAAAAATTACTTTGAACTAAAACAAAAAATGAAATTGCTACTCATTTTGTGTATAGAGCCACCTGTACTAGGGATATTCATGCATACGGAAAGTGGCCCTTTAAGAAAGAGGAGTTTCTATTAAAAAACACTCAAGAAAAAACCTGAATTGCTGTAAAATTGTATAATTGGTACTTGAAAGATCAGATGGATTAATTTCAACGATATGTATAAACTTGTAATCTGATTTGTGCCACTTCCACCTTTTCAGGAAAAGGAGGGGGAAGGAAAAAAAAACCCACACAATCTGTAGTAAATAAATTGACAAGTACGCTAATGAAGACTGATTAAAATCTACATACATTCTAGAGTCATTTAAAAATCTCTCCAGTTGTAGCTTCACTGCCAGAGAAAACATTATTTGTAACTAATAATAAAGGAGCTATACATGATCATTCTAATTTAACATGATGTGGAATAATCATGAACTTTCTTTTATAACAAGAATTTAATTCTACAGGATGCCAATGCATCAGAAGCAAGGCAAAACTATATGCTACATTTTAATGGAACTGTACAAGGGATAGTGTTTGCTGGATTAACCAATGTCAGAAAAGGTACAGTATTGCTGAGAAGAAATTTAGGGAAACATTAAATGGATACAGAATATTTCTCATTAGTATGCGTCTAGTTGTAGGGTAATCTTGGGAAAAAAAAAAATGGCTACTCTAACTAGAGGAGACAGTTTTATACCTTTTGTATAAACATTCTTAGCATAGACCTTGGACAGTATTTCCATGCACACTTCTTCATCTCAAGTGCTTTCCTCCTCTATCTTCACCTGGAAATGGTAAAAATTGCCTCTAGAGTGATGTCAGTCATTGTTTTATCTAACCAAATGCAACTTAAATACCTTTACTTTAAATTCTGGAAGCAAGTACAGTCAAATATTTTTTGTTTACAGAGTAAACAAAAAAAAAAGCATTTAACATTAACTCAGTTTGTTAAAATCTGAACAAAGTTATCAAATTATAGTACTGGTAAAATGTCACCAGTGGATTCTTGTTGAATAAAAAATACCTGGCTAACTAGCTATATATTAAAATTGTGAGAGAGACACCATCTCTGTCACAATGCACTAAGCAGTATACAGTATTAGCACAACAGAAAAGAATTTGAAAGTAGGCTTTTGCTTGAAAAACAAAAGGTGAGAAAAATAAACCCAGGAAGCATATCTGTACTTCAGAGACAAATACAATTCCTCGTGCAGACATTCCTGAGGGAAATAAACAGCAGCAGCAAGGCTAAGTCAAGAAACTCTGAGACACAAAGCAAGATTGTAAAGTACTCTACCACATGCTCACATTCCTCTGGGAACTCTTATCCTGTTCAAACAAATCCAGCTCACTAAAACAGACAGTTATGAACTGCTCTTTTTTCCTAAAGGATTAACATTAGTCAAAAATATGAAGTTAAAGTATCTTTCAAGAGGCTAACACTGCTGTGAAAGGAGGCAGTATATGCTGAGATTCCAATCTATATTTCTTGCCTATGACTAGCACAGGAGATCAGCTGAGAGAGTGTCCTTTCAAGCTGTTTTACACTCTTAAAAAGAAGAGAGAAAAAGAAAACTGAAACTGCCAAATTACCTTGAGAAAGCTATTAAAAAAAAAAAAAAAAAAAAAAAAAGAGAAGCAGGAGCAGGACATAAGGACATATCTTAAGAAAAGTAGAAAAGAATTAGATTTACAAAGCACTTAGAGATATACTCCCTTTGTTTTTAATTTTATTCATTTTTAACAGGAGTTAAGCAGAAGGTAGTAGTTCACCGCCTTAGCATGTACTTTGTCTCATCAGCTGTAAACTCATTCACATTTCTTGTACCTACCCAAAGTACAACAGCAAAAAGCTTTTTCACATTTCCTAAATGTATTTTACTGTCCTGAACTCCCCTATTCTGGAACAAGCAGTTCAGATTTTCCCAACCTATCCTGTAATTCAAAGCACTACACAGCATTCTATTGAGAAATTTTAGCAATATTTGAAAATGAGTGCCTGTACAGAGGCTTGCTTCCTTTGACATTCTTTTGCATATTTACTTAAGCGCACCTGCCTAGCTCTTATCTAAAAGGGACTTGCCACTAGGATTACATATAAACCTAAATGTGACATGTAATTGCCTCAGGAAAAGCATACTGCCTAGATTCACAGATGCTAGAGATCTTTGGAACTGATTAAGACGCATGAAGGTGAAGTGCAAGTGAAAAAAAAATGGTTCTCAAAGGTGGTGGTGGGGAGCACTGAGGAGAAAAGGAGTATTTTCTCTGCTTGCAGTGTAAGTGTGCTTGTCTGTCCAAACGTAAAACTTCATACTTTGTGTACTAACTGAAACACAAGAAAAACAGTTAACCACTGAGGATTAGAAAAGCAGAAAGTCATGTGTATAACATATAGAGAAGGAAGGAACTCTATCAACAATGCAATTTAAATGATAAGTAAAAAGTGGGATATCAATGCATACATGCAAATGAACAATAAACAAGCTACAGAGCTCAAGAAAAGAAGAAGAGGCTCGAAGAGGTTATCTTTCCTCCTTATACTGGAAACCTTTAATACCTATAATACTCAAAGAAATGAGAGAGGATCAGAAGGGTAAAGCTAATCTTACTACTTTACTAGTAGCTTCTCAGGTTGAGATCAACAGAGATGCTTATATACATAAACTTATTTTATAATAGCTACAAGTACAAAATAAAGTGGCACAGTAAATGATTTTCAGATTAAGAAAAATTCAAACTGGATAAACTACACAAATACACAACACTTGTGAAACACAAATGCACACACTGTGGTTATATCTAGCTTATCGAGTTCACAGATGAATAACACTGATCCTAAGCACTGCAGAAAAGATAATAAAGACTTTCAAGTTATTGCAAAACAGATTACATGGCAGAAATTTTGTAAATCCAGATTACAAAGGGAAAAAAAACCTTGCACTTTTCTAATTAAATGCATAATCATGGATGCAGATCCATGTTAGCAATGTTAAATGTCTTCTGCTTTAATGAGCCATTTGAAATGAAATGGTTGCCTGCAATTAGACATCTGCAGTCCAAGGACAGCAAGCCAACTATGTAGTCTGGTTGCCAGAATTACAGTTGCATTCCTCAGCAGGACAATGAGGAGAATGGATAATTGTAATTATAACATATACATCCCTTAGTGTTCTGTGTGAACAAGGGCTCTTAATACATTTAATTGCTGGCTGCTAATAAAGGGTTGTCAAAAAAGAAAACCATTTTTAAAGTGCATTCCAATTCCATTGAACATCACAAACCAAGGTCACCAACTACCCACCTGAGAACTGATCTCCAAGGAAACTGCCTTTTAGACCTTGCAAATATCTAGTCACAGGCTTGGTGTTCAAAAAGTTGGAAGCTGATATGAAAGCAAGTTGAAGAGATGGGAGACAACAGAGACATTATTCTGGAGGGTTTAGTACATGTTGTAACTTCTCTACTCGCATTTACTTTGTAAAATATCTTTGCAAGCTTTTTCTACTAAAACTTGAACTTTTTAGATGTGAGTATTACTATAGCTTTCCTTATACACTTAACATAGCTGAATATTTCATACATCAAAATGTTTCCATTCCCTTATAGGAATAAGAGAAAATACTTTATCTGTTCAAACTCTGTGCAGGAATCATAGCTATATTCTTAGACAGAATGCTCCTCTCACCTGGTTAAATAATAAATAAAGCAAAATAGGATATAATTACCTTCAGATTTTGTCTTTCATTAATGATGCTCAACTTTGTAATTCACTGTGAGGATTCAAGAGTGAATACATTATTATTTCTTCTGTATTTGCTGTATATTCTGAATGTATGCTGAAAATCCACTGTGATTTTACTGTAAGTACTTCTGTAACAAGCAGCTCTCTGAGCTGCTCTTCTCCGTGAAACCTCACTGATTTTTTTGTAATATAGTTCATTAATAGTATTAACAAAATGAATGCATAATGAAGAGATAGGTAAGAATTCTTCCAAGCTTGTATGCAGTCTATCATCTTCAAGTTATTAGGTGAGATTTCTTTAATGTAATCACTTTCCTCTATTTTTATTTTCACCTATTCCTAGACAAATTTGAAACTGAGATTTTACACTTCTTGAATTGAATAGATTCAATTATCTAGACGTGTTACTTGAGTAATTAATTGAATCCTCTTAAATACTTCTCTCAAAGGTGAGCCAAGCAACTTGCTGAATTTCTAAAATTTAAAAACCATGGGAAAACATATCTATTCTAACACTGTATCATTAAACTGAACCTTTAGGCACCTGATCTCCAAATGAAATCCACTTGCCTTATGCAACTCTATGCAATGCACAGAAAAATAGACATTTCAGAGCACAATTCATCTTAGCCAGCACTCCAGCTCAGGATGAAAGGAAACCTATTCTTTTTTAAGACTTAAATATCTGAGGAAGTATGAAACCTCCACAACACAGGCACCTAAAGTCTGGAAAACTCTTCACTTCAGAAGGCTTCAGCCACTCATTTGTAAAGAGATAGACAACTAATTGCTGTGGACATTTTTGCTTCCATTTACACAGGACATATAGAGAAAACTCATATCCTCCTTTGACTGGCAGATGGGAGGCCTGTGGAGTGTAATGGAATAACTAAAAAATTAGTAGACATCTAGGTGTGGGTGAAAAATTTAAATTTTTATACTCTAGCCTCCTAAAAACATAAAATCAAAGTTCAGTTTCCGAGTGTTACCTAAGAACAGATGAGACGCAGTCATTGTACTGTTGTCGAGAACAACTGTGTTCAATGTAGATAAACAGACATAAAAGCTAAAGCAACATATGAGAAAACAAACAAACAAACAAACAAACAAACAACATTTAGTATTAGAAGATTCTGGATGGAAATACTGACATTTTCCAGGTCTGGTAATTTCAGCTTTTTTTTCTTTCATTTGCAGGAAGACAATATGAAGAGGACATCTACAGCTTAACAGGTCAAAAGCTAAACGGGCTTAAAAAAGTCAAATGTAGAACACCATGATGGTCACTGATATTAATTTTCACCACTTAAAAAATCTCATGTCTTCATTTGAAGGTGTTTCAGTCAGCACCATAAGCCACCTATGTTTACACTCTATGCTGTCATACTTCGTTCCTTAATTGTATGCTCATATGAACTACATGTTTATAATCAGAATACAGCTCCAATCAATTCATAAGGACATGATGCAGCTAGTGGTTTTAAAGCATAAAAATAAAGCACCACTTACAGAAGCTATCCCTTTTCATCAACTTCCGTTAACTGTTGGAATATCATTGACATATTACTACACAGCAACCAGCAGTGTACTTCACACAGTTGCTCTTCATTTCCTATTAAAACTGCAGAGCAGCCAAGTAGAACTATATTTAATGAGGACTGGATATCTTCTTTAGACAATGTTTTCGTAAGGGGTTATTCAGCATACAACAGTTATTTCTTGAATCTGTCCATGGAGCAGAAAAGTGTTGTAATTAGTAAAGAAATTATTTTCTTGTAATGACTCAAAGTAAAATAGTCATTTCTGAGCAACACAGAATAAGAAAAACAATATCCTCAAAAATTAAAGCTAAACAGATGGTCTGTGATTTTTTTTTCTTTCCTCAGCATTCATTAGTCTTAATGAGAATGAGACACAGGAGAAAAATCAAAATTTCAATATCCAATTGCAGGTTTGTCTGTAAAAAAAAAAAATTCTATTTTCCTAACTTTTTTTACTGAAGTTAATAGAAAAAAACAAAACAAAACAAAACAAAACAGCAAAGACTGAAATTTTCCTTTACATATATGCCAGATACACAATGTTTAACTCTACTCATCTGTGCTCAACTTATTGAGTAAAATTTCCTGATTATACAGTAGCAGATATTTTTTTATATTTACATTGTTAGACATAAGAACAGGATTTCTCCTGTCCTCTGAACAGTACTTGGCATTTAAAATGTATTTACATTCGTACCACATAGCTATCCAAAAATGCACTGAAAAAGGTAAACCATTTAATCATACAGAAGTCTGGTCCAACAGAGGGGGTTATAATATCCTTTACTGAACAAAGCACACAATGTTTTACATTAGATCCAAAGATATGCCATAGGAATGTATGAAATTAAACCTTTATCCTTTTGAAAAGGGTACTGTGAGGTGCATAGCTTCAACTATCTATTTACTTTTTCAAAGCTCAAGTCTACAAACAAAACTTACTAACCTATTAAAAAAAAAAAATTATTCTATGATTTTGTTAGATATCCACTTCATATTCATACATAATTTTTCACAGTTTTGAATACCAGCTTTGTACACTGTCTTAAGAAGTGCTGTGTCTATAGAGGAATAGCTAACTTGTATTAGTATCTTCTAATTTAATTTTTATAATGAACTAAATAAAAGAAATTTCCACATATTAATATCACATATTCTACACTAAAATCTATCTGTACTGTCATAAAAACACCAGCTCGTCACCCTTTCCTTCTTCTTGTTTCCAATCTCTCCCAGGTAAAAACATAAGAAATCTGACCCTGCAAAGGCAGGTTTGTTCAGATCATGGCATGCTGGAAAATAGTCCAGTCCTAATCAAAGCCAGTTTCTGAAAACTCCAGTTTCAGATATATTTTTGACATTGCACCTATAGATCATGTCTGTATAGTCATGTTTACACCATCTTTACTGTGCTTTGTGATTCAATTTTATACTCATCAGTCACATACTGAAGGGGATTACAAGTTCACAGCAAGCAAGGGAGCTGAATGGCATGTTATGAATATCAAGTAAAACAGTTTCATAATCAGTAGGGATTAAACAGTAAGTCAAATAAATCAAGTAGGAAAATATGCTATTTAATTTTTGTATGTTTGGGTTCGGGGGGGTTGGAGGGTGGGTGAATGGTATTTTCATTAACAAATAAAAAACAATGGCCCTTCTGACCATTAACTGCCATATGAAATATAAAGTAAGCAATAAACAGTAATAGAAGGTATGGCATTTATTTCTAGGTAACTATTACTTCTAAATATTCTGAAATTTTAAATACATGTCTCTATTGGCTAATATCCTGTAAGAAACTAATTATTCCTCAATATTTGTGTGATGGACAAACAATTACAGCACCATTACTATCAGTTACAGCAAATTTGCCAAGGACTGAGGTCATAGTCAATGTGTATGATAGTTATACATGCCAGCTCTGAGTGGGTATTAGCATCTTTTGCAAGACTGAGTGAACATATAAAGCAATACTAACACTAAACATCTGGTAGTTGTTAGGAAATAATATTATAAAAAGGGTATTTTAGAGTCAGGAGAGACTAGAACAAATCTTTGTACACAGAAGGATATTGAAAACACTAGCAGACATGCTTAACTGAGACAATGGTAATTGCATATATTCTGTTCAGGCAGTAGGTTTAAATATTTTTATTATTCTTCTTATTAGCAGTTTGGTGGTTTTGTGGGTAAAAAAAAAAAAAATAGTTTTACAGTATAAACCTTTAACAACTAAGTAATCAATCTCTCCCCTTCTACCTCACTCCTCTCTTTTTACATACTGTAGTAGTAATGTTAAAAATAACCATCAGTGTAGACAGAAGTAAAGTAAGTTTTAATGGCTTTATCTATAACATTAAAAATATCTGGCATAACTTTTCAAAACACAAAAATGAACAAAAATGAGAAAATATGGATAAACACAGTCAACTCTTATTTGATCATCCATCAGGGGGTAGGTTGAAGAGAGAAAGGGCAACAGCAGTGGAGAGGAATGTGCTAGAAAAGGGGGCTCCACATTTTTCCAGATGTGATACTGGTATAGAGGCAAAGATGAGAAGTCTGGCTGAATAACTCACTGAGGAAATGGCTGGCTCATCGGTCTTGTCTTCCTTAGAATTCACAGAGATGCCCTAACTGTATTTTAAAAAATTAAGTGACAACTCTTACTACCTTACACATCACTTAATCACTTAGAAGACATGAATCCGTTGGAAACAAGGCTTCCACTCTTCTAGTGCTCAAGGTACTACTTATATTATTATAACAACAAAACGAAAGTAAAAACAATCAAGCAGCCAGGTTCACACTACTGGCAGCAAAAGCAGTATATCCCTTGTATTACTTCAGTGCCAACTCATAATGGCCCAAGCAGAACATAAGAAATACAGCAATTTTCTGTTATTTTTGGAATTCAGTAGCACATTTATGTATTGCCAGAAGTACAACAGTTCATAAAATCTAAAATTTGCTGTGTGGCAAAGAAAGTTCAGCTCATGTAAAATTCAAGCTGTGAATATATACAGTGACAAATACACACTTGTCAATGCTTTTACCACTCTTGGCAATTCTCTGTCTGAACATCCACTGAGACTTATGTAAGCTCAGTATGGTCATAAAAATAATTTTCTTTCAATATAGTAAACATTTCTAAATGATATGCTGTCATTTCAGTTTCAGAATGGATGAGGTTACAGGTATTCTTTTCTGTTGGTCTCGTAATTACAGAAAGCATCTTCCTCCCAAGATGCTGAAAATATTTTCATATGCTTTTCTTTTTTATTTTACTTTTTTTATTATTATTATTTTTAATTCTGCATGCCTTTATTTTACCTAAAATATCCCCAGTGAGAAGAAAATAATTCCTCAGTGAGAATGTATTTTCATGTTTAATCTTAAAAAGTTCTTTCTCAGACTTCTTCAGGGTCAAACTCTTCAGGGTTTTATTCCTGTTACTATTATTAATACATACATATGGATTTCCCGTGAGAATTTTTGCTCAGTCAGATGAAAAAGAGTCACTGAGGCAATAGAAACTTATTTCAATGACTGGTGATCCTGGTGAAAGCTCAGATTACCTCTGTTAATCTATTAACATCCATAGGGATATTTACTGTGGCTGTCAAAGCAATATTGCCTAGAGGGCAATGCATTACATGAAATGCCTACAACGGAATTCTGTCAATCCTAGCTGCCAATCGACCAGCAGAGAGTGTCAAGTCAATTCTCAGTCCAGTTTACTTCCTTTATCTTCTCTATATCAGGAGAAACATTTGCCTTTTTTAACAGTCTCCTCTTGTTTGTAGAGAACAGGGGTCTGAAGTAAAGCCAAAGCAATTATTAGTGATGTAAGCATTTAAATCAAAAACATGGTGAAATTCAACTCAAGAAGGAATATTACATGTGCTATATGATAGTGTTTTTATCTTTAATTCCTTTGCTTAAGTGTATGAAGTTCACGCAATACAGTACTAAGTGAAAGCTTAGAACTTAAATATACCGGTATTCTAGACATTTTCTGAAATGCCAGTGTGTAGAAAAAAACATTTTCTCAGTTTCCTGAGCATCATCTTATTTTTAAAAAAGAATAAACAGTTGTAGTGCATAACGGAAACCAAATCTTCGATCCCAATAAAAGGAAGATACATTTTTGAAATAAAGTAGCTTAAATATTAAATTCACTTTAATTAATTCTTCATCTGGGGATTTTTCATAAGTTTCATCAAGCCATTGTTAAAACACAACATCCATTTCTGCATCCTGGATCCACACTAATGCATATTTAATTGATACCCATTAGAATTCCATAAATGATTGTTGCCTTATGGTCATTTAAGTATGAAGTATTTTACTTCTGTACACACTTTACATTTATCAGATAGATATATAAACTGTTTATTGACCAATCAGGTATTCCTAAATTATTCTATTTTCTCCAAAGTAAAATCGGTAGCTTTAACAACCACCAAAATCTAAGACTGTTGTCATAAAACCATCAGTAATGTAGCTGAAGATTTACTTCTAGTAAGAAGGTTATTGCCCACTGAATATTTTTCTTTGTGAAAACAGGTCCCCTCTACTACCTTTAGTGCTTAAAGAAGTCATTGAATCAACACTGTCACAGAGCCAGATATTACTAGCTCAGCACAGACGATACTGCTCAAAAAGCTACTTCAAGTACTTTAATTGCATTTTTTTAAAGTTCATATAGCCTAAAACTAGAATTAAATACTAGCATGAGAAACAGGGAGATAAAGGGCAGGAGAATAAATAATAGAGGTAGGAAGGGAGATAATTATTTTAGTGAGTTTACAAGACCAGAAAGAGAATCATCCCAAATGAAGCACTAAAACTTAAAAGGAACATATGCAGATTATACTTTTTCTTATTCTATAGTATAGTCCTATGCCCTGCAGTAATTTCACTCCAGCAAGAAATTCACAGTTAAAAAAGAGCTGTGCACCTGCTACTGCTTGTTCTTGTAGGTCCAGTTTACAGTTCTGCAAGCACCAGAAGGAAACATACCTGGCACACTCAGATACCAGAATTGAAACTGTATGTACCACAAAGGGGTACACATTTCACATTTCTGAAAGTACTTTGTACTTTACAACCCTTTCCACTCGAATGTTTACACAGGACACATTGCATACATGTAAAAAATTACTTCATGGAAAGTGTTTACAAGCACTAGAACAGACTACCCAGGAAAGTGATGGAGTTACTATCCCTGGAGCCGTTATATGTAAAACACATGTAGATGTGGCACTGGGGTGCTTTAGTGATGGACTTGGCAGTGTTAGCTTAATGATCAGACTCACTGATCTTCAAGGTCCTTTCCAACCTAAATGATTCTATGTTTCTATAGCACAATTTGATTAGACTCTACAATTCACTATACCTAGGAATGCTTAGTTTCTAGAAAGGAGATTTCTCACATCAGATTTTAAGACAACAGAGTGATTTAGACTGGATATAAAGAAGAAATTCCTTACGATGAGGGTGGTGAGAGACTGGAACAGGTTGCCCAGAGAGTTCTGGATGCCCCATCATTGGATGTGTTCAAGGCCAGGCTGGACAGTGCTTTGAGCAACCTGAACTAATGAAAGATGTCTCTGCCTATGCCAGTAGGGTTGGACTAGAGGATCTTTGAAGGTCCCTTCCAACTCAAACTTTTCAATGACTCTATTGTTTAACAGATTTTCATTTATTAAAGTGTCATGAGTTGCTTTTTTGCTTCTCTAGATATTAATACAAGTTGCTACACCGATTTCTGAAAGCTACAGATTCTTAACCATAATTTTCCCTGAATTGTAAATCAAGCAAAATCATTCTGATTTCACAATAGAATTTCTGATAGCAATTCACTGGTAGTTTTTATAAAGAAACTAGGGCATCAAGTTTATTATGGTGTACAATGGATAATCTACTCCAATCACTCTGGACAACATCTACTTTTCTGTATTGTTTGATAGATGCAGATTATTTGATTATTTTCATCTGGCCTTCCAAGAATCTTTTATTGAATGATAGAATGGAAAACTTTTGCAGAATAGCAGTTCCTAGAAAAGTAGGGCTTTTCCTATTGTAGCTGAGAGAAAAATAGGAAAGATATTTGTCTGGTCAGAAATGTGAGCAAGAGTGAGGACAGTTAGTGTTACAAAGAAAAACCTCTTAATCAGATTTTTTTTTTTTCTGGAAATAATATTGTCTCCTCACAGTGCACTATAAGGGCTAATAACTTTTGCCAGATGTCACAAGCAACATTAATGTATTTATTCCTCTAAAAGCTTCATAATTAATTAAAAAAAAAAAAAAAAATTAAGACCTTTATAGCAAAACCATGTGTTAGAACTATGCAGAAAATATTAAAATGATTGAAGACACAAATGGATACCAGAAGATATTGAAATTTATACTGAAGACAGAGTAGCATTTATGGTGGGGAAAACTGAATAAAACAATTTCATGTATTATGTAATATGCTTCCAGGCACACTAGTGAAAATTCAACCCAAATCAGTAACTACAACTGAACTGAAAGCTTTAATGAATTAAACCTTTTTCTAAGAAGTACCTTCCCAAGTCATATCAAAACAGCTTGAGTTTGATTACAAAATGAAAATAAAGACCATAACCATCATGGTGGAGATGATGACTCTAGGAGGAAAGTCAATGGACTATTAAATAGGAAATCTTCTGTTTTCAGATTTTACTTCACCACTATTACATTCCTCCAGTGAGCCATTATCTGGTAGAGGAGGCCTTAATCTTCTGGCAGGAAATTTCCATGTATTTAGTGTAGCTATTCATATCATAATGTGCAATCACCCCCTCATAAGAAATTCCAACTAAAATGTATGCTTTCCCAGCATGGTATCTCCATTAGCACATCCAACTGCCTAGTGAACTCAAAAGACTTAATGTTATTCCATTATGGGCTGTTGAAGGCCTCATTATCTAATCTGGACCTACTTGATGGCTCATACTCAGAAAAATTTTTTCTCCCCTAATTTGTCTTCCCACATGGCACTATTCTAGTGAAATAAGTCATACACAGATATAAGTAAATAATATTATTTTATTAGTTAGAGACCTCTAGGTCACATGAATTATTGGACTACTACTGAAGTGTGGTTTTTATTTGTTTTTAAAAAACAATGCTCAGATTCTTGTTGTTGTCCAGATAATGAGGAGAAGACATAGCATCAAAATAAACTGGCCCATGGAGAGCTGGCTACTAGCTGCTGTAGTGCAGCCTCTGGCTAATCTGAAAATGCTATGCAACCTCATAATTATTTTTAGTACTTTAGATAATTACAAAGTTACCAAAAGAGAAGACCTGGAGCCTTGTCTACTTTTCGGACATATAGAACTGCTACATCTATTAAAGATTTTAAAACTCCTTCCTCTCTCTATCCATCTCTGGAAAGAACTAAATTCTTTGGGTTTACAGAGTACAACATGAGAAGAGATAATCTTGCTGAGTCTCTATAAAATATGTGTATGATTTGAACAGATAAGGAGCAAGAGGCTTCATTAAATGTCATCAGGAAAAAGTAGTGTAGAGTGTTATGGTTTCTGATACGGTTATTAACTTTGCTACCTAAGTCCTTTCCAATCAGATTAATAGTTAAGATGTTCCTTCAAGTGGTAAAATCTGCAAGAGTTCACAACAATTAGAACAGAACGCGCTGCTGAAAAAAAATACGACAGTACTTAAAACTGACACTCTGGGACAATCCTTGAAAGCAGCAATATTCTTGTGGTTTAGGGCAAGACAAAACAAGTATTCTTATTTACTTACAATTTCTACCGTATTGTTAGTGCATTTTTAGTTATTTATCAACAGATGTCATCACTTTGGTGTGTATGTAGTCACTGATTCAAAATAGCGCACCAGAAAAATATATATCTGAGCTACAGACAAGGCAGATTAGAACTGTAAACATATCATCAAAAGTCAAAGAAAAATGAAATTAAATACTGGGGGGAGGGGGCTTGTATGTGCAAACCCCACATATATCAGAAGGGAATAATTTCATCTAATTTCAGTCACTTAAAATTAGTCAGCCAATGATCTGGGCTCTCTATAGACACTTCTTTAATAATACAGTCTATGAAGCCTTTTTAGGACAGATTTCTATATTCCTCTTCTACTGACTTCAAAGGAAATACAGGCACCTTCTTCATTAGGAGGTATGTATGTACAGTTCACTCTGAACCACAGGCAAACAATATTAAACTTGTTCTCTGGGCAGTTTATCTGCAAACAGAAACAAATTAAGCCTAAGACATGGGCATCACCATGAAAGACTATGTCTGAATATGCCAAGCCACTGCTGGATGATTTAGTAGACCCCTAGCCATTCCTGGAAAGGGTCTACATGGTTTGCCACCAAGCTTTCTGCAAGGTTACCTGTTCAACAGAGGCATAGAGACAGGCACATTGATCACTATGCCTATGACTGTACAGCATTAACAAGCTCAATTCATGATTGTCCTTACATTAAAACACAGCAAACCAGCCAATCTCTGAAAAGAACATGAAAATATTAGGCTTCTCATTGTTTCTTTTGATGGCATGACCATAATTTTAAACATTGAACCCTTTTAAATTCTCAATTATGTGAATAGATAGCTGTAATGATCAGCAACTTTGACTATCTTACAAGGATCACCAATGTGTCTCATAAACATCTAACAAAAGCATATTTTAATGTCTTCCAGGAGAGATGACTATATGATGAGACTATATGTTGTCTGCGTGATTAAGCATATATGAATCTGAGTACAGCTTTCAGTTTTGTGGCTTTAACTTATTGCTTTTGAAGAGGTTCCCTCAGATCATATAGTGCTCTATAGAGCTACCGGAGATGACTCAGAGGACAGACGTGAGTAGCTGTCACGTTTAAACTAAAGATCATAAGATAATTCAGGTTGAAGAGACCTCAGGACTTCCCTAGTCCAACATGCTTCTCAAAGAAATGTCACTTCTGAGGTCAGACGACATTGCTCAGGACTTTGTCAGGTCTTGAAAATCTGCAAAGATGAAGACTACACCACCTCTGTGAGTAATCTGTTCCACTGCTTTATTTTCCTCATGATGATGAAGTTTCTCCTTATATCCAGTCCAAGCCTCTCTTCTTTGACTTTATGCATTTGCTTGTATACTCACACCATGCACTGCTGGGAATAGCTTGGCTCTGTCTTCTTGACAACCTCCTTGCAGTTACCGAGGGGCTGCTGTTACGTCCTCATGAGGCCTTCTTTTCCCCAGGCTAGTTCTGTCAGCCTCTCATCATAGTCCAAGTGCTCCAGTCTCTGAGCCCTGGACAAACTTGGTGGCTCTCCTCTGAACTTCCTCCAGTTTATTGAGGTCCTTCTTATATAAAAAAGTTACTGTATGTGCTCAATATTCTATTTGAGTCCTAAGTATTTTGTTCAATCCTCTTCTATCTCAAGAAAAACACCATTGCATTCTTCATTGGTTTTATGTGCTACTACATCTAACCATATAAGTAAAAGAAAACACAGTTTAGAGGAGAGGAGCGGGGGGAACCATAGGCTTAAATATCGTTCTAAGAATAATTTTTAAGGTGGTAAAGTCACATTAATGAAGCCTAACTGAGCACATCATTCCATGATGTGCAATGAGTTGCTCACAGTGATGCTTCTATCACACACACAAACACAAAACAAAAAAATGTGACAAAAAAAAAAATACCACCACCAACAACAGTAACTTTTGACACTATTAAAAAGCTTTAAATGAAAACATTTTCAACGTTTTCCATGCAACTTACATTGAACTGGCTGAATCTTACTGGCATTTAGCTGAATTTTAATCACATACCTGTAATAATGCAAACTGCTTCAAAAATTAGATACTGCATTTCAAAATCCTCACACCTTATGGAATACAAAGAAAAGAATACTTGAGCAGATCTGGAAAGATGAACATATCTCTGCAAATGAGATAGGAAAACATCTTGGGGAACAGCTCACTCTTTAGGAGAAAATCCTTAGTAAATCTTTTGCTAGATCTGGTGAAATAGTTGTTGCTAATTTATATTCCCAGAAAAGCCCTTCAGTATTTTTCTGTAACAACTATGATATCTAGTGTTCAGATAGTAAAGATTCGCTCCTGATAGTGTTTTACCACCCACTGCTCTACTGATGGACTTCCTGCTTTGATCTCACAAGTAAGTTGATACAAGTTCCTGACATTCAGATTCTAACCAAGAGTACTAAATAAACTTCATATAAATCATCTAAACATTTCGATTCCCAATACTATTCTGATCCAAAATAAAAGGAACATATTCTAGTATCCACAAGAAAAACAAACACTAATATTAATATACATTAAAAAAATGAAAATCTGCTTATAATTTTTACTCCTGGAATCCTCTTTCTTATCTGATCTTTCATTCATTAATATATGTTTACTCAAGCATCATCCTTATGAATCTCTTGATTAACAACTTTTTTAAAGAAGTGTGATCTTTGCCTCAGAGAACTGCTAACAATGATGCAAAAGCTAACAAAACTCACTTATTTTCTACCAATTTATTGTTCATTAATTTTATTATGTCCAAGATAAACTTCAGTATATATATACTTTATTATATTTTTTTCACATTTTACAGTTTCACTTTATTAATCTCATTTGTATATTTTCAAGTACATCCCATATGTTTATATTTTTTGGGGGGAATGAATCTTAAATTAAAATCTGATCTCATCAAATTGAGAATAACTTCAATAAAATCAACAGATGTCTTTCTTTTTAACCTAATACAGATGGTCTTGTCAAAGGAACACATACACTTTATCTGAGTGCAGAAAAGAACATAATCCTCACTTATTTCTGTGTGTTTCTCCAGACAAGTTGCAGTTACTAAATTCACTACGTCATTCAGTATTCTACATTAATGTCTAAAAGATCAAATCAGCGTTGACATCTTTTTGCATTAGTAGATTTTAAAACATGTCCTTATAAGTACTTATAAATGCTCATAAATTATTTGTTCATAACTAAAGTAAACTTGAGTTTTACATTCATCCTTGAAAAATTATAGGTAAAGCTCCTTATGTTGCATTTTATAAACAAACTCAATAAAAGTTTGGTTTATATGACGCAGTTGTGATTGAGACCTTATGATGTACTTTTCATTTCAAGATAACGTATTTCAAAATCTTCACATTTAAGCACCTTTAAATTGTTTAAAAACAAGTTCCTCTCATTGCTGGAGTTTGTTCCTAATTTATGAACTTTATCTAAGAGAAGTATTTGATCAATGTAAACACCAAATGTGAAACAGTAAAGTCAAAAAAACCTAAGCATGTTCAATGCTAAAAGAAACACAGAGGCAATATTTTCTGATGCAACTTGACATAAATTTCAAGAAAAGGCATATTTATTTTTCTTTGTATATTTAGGGTTTGCATTTAGAATACTGTCTCAGGGCTAAATCTAGAAAACTGAGATAGAGAACCGCACTTGTACTGACATTAGTAGAGGAATATTCAGTCCTAAATAAAAAGTTTGTGTTATTATTTTCCTTGTTAATTGCAAAACTGTGGAAAATCTAAGCATTCACTAATGGAAATCATAAACACATCTTTGCTTTGTACAAAGATATGAAGATCTAACTGTCCCAAAGAACAAAGAAGCCTTTCTAATTGCTCCCAGATGTTGCTATAAATCTTTCAATCCAAGACAGAAACACCTTTTTACGTGAATATAGATTTTAGTTTTTCAGTTCAAGATAATACAATGAACTTCAGGCTGAGGACCTTAGAAGCATGACAGTTGTCTTCAAACAGGAAGTCATCTGTCAGTGTTTACATTTCCATATTCAGCTACAAGTTGAAAACAAATGTACCCAACAGTATAGTAGATACTCCTACGTGCTTTTTATATATATATATATATATATATATATAAAATATTTTCTTTTTTTTTAGAAAAGAAGAAGGAAACTTTATGAATGAAAAACGTCTTCGATGAGGAGAAATATTCATAGGGCGACACAGAAGGATTGAAGATCACAAATGTTTATTCCCCTCTATTATGCTTCCTAGAGGTATGTTCTGTTAATGACGAGAAAAGATGATCACATTGGAGACATGATTATCCCTCTATACTCAGTGCTTGCCAGGCTGTATCCAGAGTACTCTGTCCAGTTACAGTGCCCACAGTTCAAAGGACATACTGGAGCACAAAATAGCACCACAAAGATGATCAAAGGGGTGGTCAAGGTGATTTTGCAAGGTTCCTTCCAGCCTGACCTGTTCTATGATTCTATGAAATCTACCACTGGCCAAAAGATGTCTGTAGGTATGTCAGTTTTCTCCAAGGAGTCCAGGACAGTCCAGTCAGGAAATTTTATGGACATTACCTTCTAAATTAGTCTATCAACTTAATGAAACTTCAATTCCAGATATAAACTACTGCAAAACTACCTGCTCAGGAACACCTCCTTCTCCCAGCATTCAGGTTAACAGGAATCACACTGTGTGAAGGACCCTAGGGACTATGACAGAAATGTTGAGCACTGTAACAAAATAGTTTGGGTGTGGTTTGTTTTGGTTTGGTTTTGGGTTTTTTTGTGGGCTTTTTTGTTGTTGTTTTGTTCGTTGTTTTTTGTTTTTCAGCAATCTTGCAGACAAGAATATTCCTTCAGACACAGTTATTTTTATTTAGATTCTAACTAGAATCTTAATTAAATGTTGTAATAACATCAGAATACCTGTCCTGTATTTTATGCAAATAGAACACTAGAAATCTAAAAAAACCTAAGCTGATATTGTTTATCTTTTATGTAAGAAACATTGAGAAAAATCATATCATCAGGCACACAAAATTTGCAAAGTGGTATTTTCTGAACTACATCATTTATCATGAAGAGACTGAAAAAGGATTGCCCCTTATGCTCTAGAAATACCTTGACATTCTCTCTCTGTCTTCGCTCAAGAGAATGGAGTGTAACAAAGTAACTTATGTAAAACCACTGTCTTACATGAGTGACCTTTGAAGACCCATTTAAAGAAATTATATACTTCACATTACGTGCCAAAGTCCCATTGACTTGAACAGAACTACTGACAAATTTGTATTTTTTTTCAGCAAGAAAGCACATTGAAAATCTTATTGAACTGAGGCCTCAATCATCAATTCAATAAACAGATGGATTGAATAATACATCTATTGCTGCATATTACAAAAAGAGACAAAATGAGATTTTTTCTTTTTAATAAACAATATTGAGATAAATTACATGCACACAATATTCTTTATAAAACAATACTTTCACAGTAGCATTTCAGCACTAGGCTTGAATAAAAGATTCTATAGCATCAAAATAAGGAATTTTTTTAAGTTTAATATTTATTTTCTGGACATTACATATTCTCTCATTATCTGAAATAGGATACAGCCTTATCTCTGCTGTTAACATACTATACATGTACTTAGGCCTTGGGAAGTGGCAATATGAAGACTATAAAAGCTGTAACATCTGAAGTCTCTGTTTCATAGCATCATGATACTTGGTTCTCTTTAATGTATTCAATATGTTACTTTTTCATGTCTTTCCTACACTGAATGTCATCTGTGACAGCAGAGACCTCAGGTTCACCAAAATATGTGTGTGTATATATATATATAAAATAATGAAAGCACATTAATTTTGTTTCCAGCCTGACATAAAGGTATTCACATGTCAATTCAGGTTGATGCTTGAATTTTCCTAGGCACTGTCTAATAAGTCTGTATGCATGACTGTAGCAACTGTATTTCCACTAAAGTGTTTAAGTGGAAAATCTATTCACTACTAAAATTCTAGTTAGAAGCATGATTAGGCAGCCTAAATTCAGGTATATAGCACCATTTGAAATATTAAAGGATATGCGAAATATCCAGAGAAGGTGGACAGACGTGACTTTGGACTTATAGGGGACCTGTGGTCTTCTAGATGGGCATATGGAGGCCAGGCACAACATCCCGTGGCATCTGAAAAGCACTAAAATTGAGTCCATGATGTTCTGGACAGGAACTAGAGTTATCCCTTAGGAAAATTAATTTAAGCAATAACTATATATCTGATCTGTATGAAAGTCACAGTGACTTCTATGTGAACTGTATGAACCCATTTACAATTAGAAATATTGTGCTGCATCTTGACGAGATAAGTAAAAAAAATTACAGGGAGAAGTAACTTCTTTCATTAAATGAATCTATATGCATCTGGAAATGGAAAAAAAATGGAAAAACTTTCAAGTTTGTACCCCTTCAGGTCTTTAGCTTAGAGAATGGTATGCCAGAAGCTTGTTTATTTCTACCAGCTATGTCTACTGGTTTAGTAAGTATTAATTAGTAACAGAGAGAAAAACATCTATTTTGTTTTTCATAAATCAGAATATTCAGAGACAAATATTTACATATGATTTTCACTCTCTTTCACCCATTTACAGTGTGTAATATTTAATACTCAATTGAGTAAAAGAAAATCAGCTCTTCAGTTCATCTGCATTACCATATCTAAGCCTGGCATGCATGTAGCAAACTAAAGGTTAGCCAAATTACACACATATACTGGTTTCCAAAGGACCAGTATTTTACCCAGAACCTACTTTTAAACCTCACTATTGAGATGAGTACATATCAGCCCTAACAGGTAGTGCCACTGTAAAGCTAATGAGCACACAGTAAGTGCTAAATGGACAGTTCCTTCTCTCCACAAACTGAATTATTTACATGGCTGCTTGACCAGCATGGTTACACTGTCACCAGTCCATATCCTACAACTGTAGTGATGATTGCTAGAGTTGTTCATTCCTGCAAATAAGTCGGCTGATTACTAGCTTTGATTGTGCTGCTCCTAAATACAACATTTTTTAATCATGACAGTAAAGAAACACAATAAATGTAATCTTGCTTTTGGTTTACTTTTCCTGAAAAGTTACAAGAAATACAGTGTAGAAATAAAATATTAAACTGAATTTCAGAATACAGATTCTAAGAAAACTATCTTCTTTGACAGACTATGGTATATTAGATTATAGTCCTCAGACTTTGAATTTCATACAGTGCAGAAACTTGCATATTTACTGAGTAAAGGCACTTATGTTCTAATTTCAAAAACAGCAACAAAAAAAACAACCAAAAAAAAACCCAAACGAAACAAAAAAACATCCACCAACAAAACAAACCAAATCAAACCAAAAAAAACACCAACAAAACAAACCAAATCAAAACAACAAACAAATAAAAAAAGAGACAAAAATCTCCAAAACAACAACAAAAAAAACCCCTATGCTTCAGCTAGTCTTCCAGACTGCATAGGAGTTTTTGCACATTGCACAATGTCTGACATTTCCCTTTTTGCTGTTACAGTGTGTTCCTTCTATTACTTTGTAAAGAGTAGCAGGAGAGTCCTAAACATGAAAGCAGTATATAAACCCATGTTAATCTTACTACATTTATAAATACATGTATACATCCTCAGACCACATCTGGAAGAATTCTATGAAATCTTTCATAGTAGGGAAGCTGCAATTTCTGCTAAATGCTCTACAACACTTGGGCATATCTTTCCTTTGGGACAGGATCACAAGTTTCTGATAGATCCTGTCTCCTAAATGCCAAGAAAGACTACATAAAGGCATCAAATATTTAATAATGTAATTAATTATCAAAATAGCTGATATATCATTACTAAAACATCTTACAGCACGAAATCCTGCATAGTCCCTAAACTCATGCAGTTAAGTGTGCCTAGGGGAGATTCCTAGCTTGTAATGCACTAATAAGTAATTGTTTAGCATTTCCTTTGAAGTAGACATTTGCTGCCACAGTATTTTACTAAACACATCTCATCAGCAAATCCAGAAAATTCCTTTTGCTAAAGGGATAATTATAAAGCTGCCTACATAACAGACTATCCTCTTTGAAGCTCTGAATCAGAATCCAAGTCTCTCTCTCTATAATGAGTATTTCTTTCTGGTTTTATGGATCTTTTCACCCTCAGGAACCTTAACAGCACCTTAATCCTCATAGAATCCTTCTGTCCAGTCACAGTGCCTGCTAGCAGTTACTAAATTATTATTTAACTAGTAATCTCAAATATAACTGTTATTTCTGTATTATTATGTATAGATAAGATATTGCAGTTTCACAAATATCCTTTTACTGTTAACAGAACTAATATGTAACAAGTTATTCAACAAATCGCAAGACTTACCTTCTATGAAATAACTTTGCTGCTAAAGAGATTACCATTTCAAATCAAGAATGTAACAAGTATGAAATAATTTTTTATTTTTAAAAATTCAAAGCATACTCTAAGGAAGTAAAGCAGCTGTAGATTACATTAACACTGTTACAAAAGGTCTGAAATTTCATTAAAGCACTGATTGAACAAGCTTAAAAATATGAATGTATTCTTTTTTTCCCACTAGTAACTATAAAAGTCTATTTGCCTAAAGAAAAATAAAACTAAATTTTAGAACTTTCTATCTCAGTGTAGAATTGATATCTAGTGCAATAACCTCACTATATCATTTTGTGCAGTCATTGAAAATCCTGACATGAAGGATGAATACGGTAAGTCAAACTTCAGAAGTGTGCTGAAATAAAATCCTGGATGACACCATTATTTTTTCCTTCCTTTGGGAATAAAGCAAAGCAGTGAATTTTGGACAACACTGCACAAGAAACTAAGAAGTTGACGTACAGAACAAAAATAGATGGAGTTAGATATACAAAATACTAGTACTGCTAATAGAGTATATTTCAAGTTTTACATCTCCCCAATTTCTTCAGTCAGTAATTAGGAGCTTAATTTTAACACTGGTTAAAATCTGATCTCTTCCTTTATCACTGCTGTATTTTTCTATTCACAATTTGTCTTGGCTCATGCTACTCACCTAAACCTTCATTAAAATGGATTAGAGACACCCAGATTCAAATTCTTGGGGCTGTTTTGAGTTGGTTTTTTTTGTGCTTTTGTGTGTGTGTGTGTTTTTTGTTTGTTGGTTTGGGTTTTCTGTTTGGTTGGTTGGTTGGTTGGTTGGTTTGTTTTGAGTAGGGTATTGAACCTGGGAAATATACACTTGTATTTCATAGCAGTATAGCCATAGAAGAGTGCCCTCAAAATTATTCATGTCCAACTATCTGACATGGGAGTTATATTACACAATTTTAACTTCAGCATTTTTGCTGTATCTCTCAAAACACCTAGTTTCAAAATGAATTTCCTAGACAGCCTTGTGAAGTGAATATATTTATGTATTCCTTCAATTAAAGACAATGTATGAAAGCATTAGCATTATTCCTGGTGATATTTTTATCTTTTTTTACAGCTATGTATTTGAAGAAAATATGCTTGTATCTATTCTTTTTATTCAAGGAAGCCTATACACCAGCTTTTAGAAATTTCAAATCTTTCTTCATAAAATCTCATCTCTTATTTTTTTGTATCAAATTAAAATCTCATACATGGAAATGAACCACAAGCCTATCCTGGGTAAGCAACAAATCTCTACATTTTTGCCCTTAGTATTTAATATCACACTAAATTTTTATCGTAACAAGTTTTCACTTGCTAAGAGATATTATTTTTCATGGTGGAGAGCACCTAAGCTTGAAAAGTATGCTATGTCCAGGAAAAAAAAAAAAAAAAAAAAGAGAAATGTAAAAACTATGTAACAAAATAAACAAGAGAATTTAGAGTGGAAAGAAAAAGCACACATATAAATGATGCTCTCTTCTTCTAGGCAGCGTATCAGACCCAAATTACTATTTTTCTGAGGAAACACTTGAACATTGACCTTAGCTACAGCATTCAACAAGTACCACAGTGCTTCCCTGCATCTGCTATATACAGCTACTAAAGTGAATATTAAAGAATAGAATTCACAGTCAGAATAGGAAAAAAAAAGTACACTCTTTTCTACATAAGATGAAAGCAGATAGCTAAATTGAGTGATAGGCAAAAGCAATTAGTAGGGAAAACTTTACATTAATGAAGCAGCAGAGCTTGTTAGGTCAGCTGAATTATACATGTTAAGTTCTGACTTGAGGCACAAAAAATTGTGGAATATTAATAGTTGTAGAGTAAATTAATTCTGAACTCATAACACTTCATTCACGCTTTACTTTGCTTGGTCTAAATAATGGTTGTCATATATAAATGTGGAAGTGCATTTATGTTCAGGGATTTTGTTTGGTTGGTTTTGGTTTGTTGGTTGTTTTTTTGATGTTTTTTGTTTTTCTCTGTGCTCTACTTGTACAGACTCAAAAATAGTAAGTCAAGTATACCAACAGTAAAGCTTCTTGAAAATAGTATGCTATTTGTCTGTTTTCCAGAATATTTTTCCATTAGTAGAGTACAGACAACAGTACTGTTAGAACTTAACAAAAACATTCAGTCATCATAATTAAGTAGTTTTTCCATCTTGCAAGAAAATCCAAAACTCAGTTTTTTTGCTCTAGTCTAAGTCAGGATGAAACCTTGCAAAACTAAACTTTTTACCAAAAAGAAAAAAAAAAAAAAGGGAAAAACACCTACAATAAATGTTATTATTACTTTTTTTAAACTTACATCATAAATTTATTTTTCAATAAGAAATCTTACGCTTGTTTAAAAACAGTGTGGGTTTTTTTTAATGCCAAGCAATTTTGCTCAAGTGGTTGTTAAGTACCACTTTCAAATTTCAGAATTTAGTGTAAAGTTAGTGAAAAATAACAACAAAGAATATATCATCTCCAGGTAATTGTTTAAGGAAATTGTTTAAAGATTGAGGATAATCTAGTTAGGAGTTGTTTAGTAATATCATAATACAATGCTCCATTTAAGACTAGTTTCAGTATGTATTACAATCTGCAATGCTGAAATACTTTTAAGGCAGATTGCGTCGACAGAACCATAGATTTTCATACGTGAATCTATCATACATTATATATATGTGTATATATATATATATACATATATATATATAAAGAAAAAGAAAAGAAATATTCAGTTTGGTCACATACAACTCCAAATATTTATCTTCCTATCTGTTTAGCAAGCAGACAGTGATACAAAAACAATGATCAAAGCAAAGACAAGACTGATGAGAATATTCAGAAAAAAACACCTTTACAGACTTAAGACATAAATATGATCTTGTAAGTAACTTAATAAGCTGTATCATGTGTACACATTTCTTCACAAGCGTGTGACAGAGATAAAAAGATACAAATGTATTTGAATAGCAACACATTCAGATTGTTATTGATATGTTGTGAGGATCAACACCTCTTTGATTATCCTCAGACCAATAAAGAAATACGAAAGAACCATTAAAAAATGAAATCTATAAGTATGTGATTCATGATACAAAAGCCTCTCCAATAAAAGCAGACCACTGATACTTCCTCAGGAATTCTATGTATCATATTAAAAGTATATTCAGTTTCATTTCAAAGTTGTCAAGCAATTTAGACTTTGGTAGAATTTGTATCTATTTGATTCTCATAAACACTTATACAAGCAAATTTTTTATCACAAGAAGTCTGTATAAAGAAATCATGTATAGTCTGATGCAACAAGGTAAACGATTTTCAACATTTGCACAGATTTTCTAGAGTCACAGAAAGAACGCAACCAGTTGTGCTGTAGTTACTCTCCTGAATCATAGAATGGATTTAATTTATTTGTTTTACAAGTAAGCTAACATTTATTAAGTGATAGAATTATTAGATATGGTAGCATTTATTAAATAGTTTACATTTGATTTTCCAAAGCTGTGAAAAGGACTAGAAACAAAGGAAAAACTATCCTAACTGAAGTCAATAGGATCTACACTTGGAAATTTGACTTGGAACATTCCAAAGAGATGAGATTTTTTTAATCCACTTTCTATTACACCGGGATATTAAAAGTCAGATAGTTATGAAGAAAATTACATACTAATTAGAGATTTACACAAGCCTATAGAAAACAACTTAAAACAAGAATTAAGACTGGGAACTCTGTGAATCATAAATAAGGAAATGTAATGTCTTAGTTAAATTGATAGTTCTAATTCTGTTATGATGGCTAAGTTGATTTACATACGGTGGAAATGTCAGAGGAAGAAGGACATAACAGAAACACCACCAAAGCTTATACATTTTATGATCCGTCGCTGCTTGGTTTTACACCACTGAAAGTAAGTTAGTCTTCACTGAGATCTCTAAATGCTCAGAGTTACATAAAGCTCATTTTTTTTGTTTGTTTGTTTCTCACATTTCAGGTGGATTGAGTTACATTTAGCTACATGGCTCAAGTTGAATGTACTCACACTAAGCAGGCTTATTGCTAATGTTTTTCTGAATAAGCTGTAGTCAATCTCAATCAATGAAAATAAAACTAATATCCAGTTCAGCCCATACAAGTTAGAGTTTTCCATAATAACAATTAACATCTGTGTGGAGTCTTTAATTCCTGACTGCATTGCTGACTTTAAATACACATCAGCAACGGTGAAATGGAACTCAAATTTTACAAAATTAACAACTTTATTGATAAGTCAGAAAAAGACTTCTTTTATTCCACTATTTTCATTCTGAGCCCAAGAAGAACTTTGTGAAATGATGTCATGACATAACTTTCTTTTACATCTTCCAAAGATATCTCTTGTAAAATTGGTATCCTATGATTTTTTCTGTATCTAAGGGCCAAATTATAAAAGACCCATAAGCACCTAACACTTCTCAAGATTATTAGATCTTTCAGTATCCTTTAAATTCTATCTGCATATCTCAGGTATCTGAAACCAAATCAATATAAAGAATCTCCATTAAATATAAATCCCAGTCTGCTTGAATACTTGGTTCCACTTAGATTTACAAAGAGGAATCTGAAGGGTCCAAAAGAGAAACCAGTGTGATTTTCATACACTTCTTCACCTTGTCCTATGCTGAGACAAAGTAATGGTGTAAAGTATGGTGTTACATAGTCATATACTAGCAATAATAGGTTTCTGCCTTACATCAGAAGCATATATGAGAATGGTACTTTATTTACAGCATCACAAAAGATGAAAAACACTTTACTGTCCCACTCTATTCCAATATTCATTATTGTATTATTTGATTGACTATGGCCCTATGTTCTGATAAAGTAACTATTGCTACTGATGTTGGTAGCTATCCAAAGATTTGAGATCAATTTGCTCAATGTATAAAATACACAACTGCAAAGAGTGAGATGGACTGCTACAAATTTTAAATTGAAAAAGGTAAAAATCAAAGAATGAAAATATTCTTGCAAGAAAGGAAGAAGAAAACAATTACTTAGAATAATAAGCAGGAGCTACATGTAAACCAGGTGCATACTTCACATATTTCTAAAATTCTGGAGAGTTAGTATGCTTATTTGGAATTATTTAGAGAAATGAACAATGTAAATTTACAGTTCCTGTCATATAGTACTTTAAAAGTGCAGCACAACAGAACTAGTAAATAAATTATTTTTTAAATGTTTCCAAATATCATGTTCAAGACACTACATATAACAAATAGAAGAAAAAGGTGATGTTCTCTTTTTAGATAATTTTCTAAAAAAAAAAAAAAAAAAAAGAAAGAAATTCACTTTTTAAAATATTGTCATTTAGTAGCTAATGTATATAAAATCTTAACATCTTACCAGTAGGAAAAAAATTGTTCAAAATTAATTATGTGACTCAACACAATCTAGATAACTGAGAGATAACTAGGATACTAATCTTCAAGAAACAGAATTTGTTATTTTTAAAATTAAACATGAAAAGGCTTCTAAAAAAATATCTAAAGAGTAGTAGAACCCTGTTAGCAAAGATGTTAGAAATCACTCCATGACAAAGTAGAATATTAAATCTTTCAACAAATTTGAAAACTAAAAAGGTCCTAATATAGGATTTGTTTTAAAATAAATCCCTTCTGGACAATATAATTTGAGATTTAATTCCAACTAATGAGCAGAAGCTCACTGAATACCTAGTAATTAAATTTTATTTACATGAATATAATTGTAATTTTCATGAACCTAAGAAAGGCCACAGAATAATCACAAAGGAAAAAAAAAAAAAAAGGGCAACTAGAATAATTACCTATGGGAAGGCATAGAAACTGGAAAGGATAGTAAGAAGGTGTTACAGTATTCATAAAATATATATCAAAAATAATGTAGAAATGAAATAATACACATTATTAATGACTGAATCTTAAATTAAAACGAAGTAGGGAAGTATGGACTAGATGAATTAGACTTTTACAATGTGACATTATCATTTGGAAAATAATACAGTATGTGTAATTCTGAAAGTTAATATGTACATGTATTCAGTCTGCAAAATATTAACACAAACATCATAGTTACTCTCTGACTCATGTTTACAATAATATTTGGTCTCATACCTCTAAGTAATTTTAGTAACAAAAACAAAATGTTAGGAGTTTTTTTAGCTTCACAAACAAATACAAAAAGGAACTAAGCAGTTATATTCATACCGTCATAAATCCATCCAGTAAACCTGAATCAGGTTTTGGAGGTGCTTGCAATCGCTCCATAGACCACTTTTCAATGATAGATGACACCTGGGTATTTTCTGTGTTTAGAATTCTGAATCCAGTCATGTTAACACCACTATACCGATAGGGTTCCACATCCAAGGCAAACAGGTCCTGAAAAAAAATGACCATAATATAAATTCTTTAATACACTGAAATTCCTATTTGAATTATAGGACCATTTCTCCAAATGAGAGTACTGAATTCTGCAAGAGTAACAGTGTTACATGCACTAGAAAGTATGCTCTCTTTATTTGGGAACCTTTGTCTGTGAGCAAGCAAGTCAGCTGATCCTATAGTGGGAGTAATCTGATTCACAAAGGAAGAACTGCTTCAACTGCCTTTTTGTAATTATTATTATTAAAAAGAAAAAAAGCCTTTTAGGAAATGCTAAGTTCAGTGGCAGAACTGTAGCCATATTAGTTAGGCTTAAATACTATATTAGGCCTGAATATTACTATTAACTGCTAAAAAATATTGTTATTAATCACTACTGCTTTGGCTTACCAGAACAGACTTCAAATCATAAAATAAACAGAACAGGAGTTTCCTTGCACCCTCAGTCTCTATGAAACTTTGGACAATAAATTGTGGGGGAAGAGGGGAAATGTACATGGATTTAAATTTAACCTAAAGCATTTTTCGCAGCTATAAATTATACTTCCAAATATGGACATATCTTGGATAGGAATTTACCTTTACAAGAATAACCTTTGACAATTCATGTATTTTCAATACATATGTGTCTGTGTGTATTTAGGCACCCAACAAACACAGAGGCAAATAGAAATTAAAAATTGATAAGAAGAAAAAAATCAAATTGTAGATCAAGCAAGTAAACTCAAGATTATTCCAATCCTTTGACACAATCCTTCGAAACAATATAGAACTAGTCCTTAACTTCAGGAAACTCATGACTACATTCAAGTTTTGATGATGGGGGGGAAAAAAAAGTCTTTGAAGAAAACAGTCATGACTCATTAAGCCTAGCTATGTGCATTATAAGCAAACTTTCATTTGGTTTAATTTGTTTCATTTGGAATAATTACATTACTGTCCTATAACATAATTTCATTGAACTTAGAAATTTTCCACATAATTTCTATGTAGTCATTAAAATAATTTTTAACTTCTTTTTAACTTTTTCTTTTGCAGAGAGCTTAATATATTAAAAATTTCCATGAAATGGTAATGTTTTGTTTACTGGCTAGAATTGAAGAAGACTAAATATTGTACTATGGAAAACCAGAATATAATTCATTATTCATTGTTAACATCACTAAGACCACAAAAATATCAGTTATCAATAATTACCCATTTTTAATTATAACTAGTTATGATACCATTTTCCGTATGTGATACCTAAGACACACAGATGTCAAAATGCTTTTTAAGTTGTTTATTTACAAATAACCTAACTCATGTCCTCTTTCTAAAGAAAGAAAATATTTTATTGCAAAGGAAAGGTTGAACATAACTAGAACTATGTTACATCTTTCCCTTTAAAAACTCTCTCAACTTTTGCTGTGAAAGAAGCCAGAACCTCACATGTAATTATTTAATCAAAACACATTCATATTTACACTGGAATATAATAAATATACACAGCAATATTATGCATATATTATAAATACACACAGGTCAGAGTATTAATGATCTACTGCATTAGACCCTGAATTAATCAAAAGGAGAATACACAGAAGACTGTTGTAAACACTGTGACTGGAAAATTTATTTGACAGAACTTCCACCATGTCAGGTAAAAAGTAGTTAATATATCAAAACAACTAAATTCTGATGCAAATTCTGAAGCTACATTTCAAAATCAAAATCTATCATCCATTTATGCACACTAAATTACCCTTTGATAGCTCCAAATCAATATAATACTTGTCTCTCTTATTTAAAAAAAAAAAAAAAAAAAGAAAAAAAGTTGATGTTCTAATAAGGAAATAAGAATGATATAAAATTCTTGTTTTAAAACATAGCTTTAATAATAAAAATTAAAAATTAAATGCCAAGGCACAGCATACCACTCAAAGAAGCAATTTTCACTGTTAGCAAAATGAAAATTTAAAAAAAAATTTAAAACCCTTGAAACATCTACAATTCAATTTGATAAACTAGTGAGGGAAATTCCATTGCAAATGATTATAAATCCATGAGAGACAGAAAAATTTACACTTCTAAAATAAGACAGGTGCTTGTGCACAGTAATTTGCCTTCACAGTTCTAATGAACTTCACAAATAATTTTGCTTGCTATTCAATGAGTTATTTCAGTGCTAATACTTTCTATGAACTCTTCTTTTTTAGTTCTGAGTTGAACTTTCCGTCCTACCACAAAGGGTTCATTTCCATAAGGACTTAAACATGTATGTGACTTTAAAAATAGGTCATTTCAAGCATGGTTTTTCTCATGCTTGAAATGACTTATATTGTAAGAACTTCAATCAACCGCAATCTATATAGGCAAATCTGAACACAACAGCGAAACATGTACAACTGTATTTTCTAGAGTACTATTTTACCAACTTTTAAAGTGTTTCTTAGGTTGTGGTGGGCAGCAAAAAAAAAAAAAAAAATCTTCACATACATCTTTGTAATGTCTTGTAAGAGCATTCATATTTTAAACATTAATTTATTGCAAATGTTGAATCTGATGGTCCCAAGAATTATCAAATTTCTTAGTTAGTTTTACAATGGACAGCAAAGAACATTGCACAACTCATGTGCTGAAAAAAATCTCATGTGGACTGTTAAATAAAATACTGCTAATCACACCAAATTATTCAGGAATCATATGACAGTGAAGAATTACCTTGTAAAATATTGGATTAAAAGTATGGAATATATGAGTATGTTTAAAATGTCATAATCTCTACATACAAATAGTTAAAAGAGAAAAAAAGTACAAAATTCATAATATAAATAATCATTTATTAATTATTTACTTAACTCTGCTTTAAAGTTAAAAACTGCAGTGCTACATAGTCAGTTAGTTTTTTGGGGCCTGTCAGTTTCCAGGGCACACTATTCAACAATACTTAAACCATCCTGATGAGTTTTCACTGAAGGTAAGAAAACTCAATAGAGAAAACATCCTGTGCTCACACCCCATTCCATAGAGACCTTTTTCACTTTGTCAAGTAGTATAATTAAGAAAAGCAACATCTTTGTTAGTTGTAATCAGTATGTTTTTTATAATCCACTTACCAGTGTGGTAAAGATATAGTGATAGTATTCTGTCATCATTCCCATAGCTAAAGCCTTAAAAAAACAAAAACAAAAAGAAAATATTATTGTTTCTCAGGTCACATAATACATTTTTATCGCACTTACATGGCAAATGAAAAGCTGCGAAAGAACACTACTGGGATCAGACTACAGGATTGGAATTGTACTAAAATTAGGTCAAGCAAGTCATTTCCTATCAGTTAGAGCAGATTACTGACTATTAAAGGAATTTATGAACCAGATCTTCTGATAGAAAGTATATTATTAGTCTGTTCAGTGCAGTAAATGTGAAAGAGACTTATAGTTTTACATACTAATGGATGCATTAAATTGCCACACAAAATTTGAGTCGACAATATTTTCATTCATTATTGAACCATTCCCTTAAAAAGAATAACCTAATAGGATTTTTTTTTTTTTCTATTTTGATAAACAATACTATGTATTTAAAAGAAGAACCCAAGCTTATATTATACATGTGTACATTTTTCCAACCATGGAAGAAAATACTCTGGCGTCAAGTTTTGAAAAGCAAGATACATACTATTTTGGTAAAAATGAAGAACAAATATTCATAGCATTATTGTGTAAACTCAGATATCTATCAAATACCTTCATCTGTCTTGCTAACTGTGTAACATCAACTGATTTTTCACCAACTATGCATTTTAAAATGTTCATACTTTTCTCTTAAGAGCATAAGAACAAATATTTGTAGATATATTTTAAAGCAATAAACTCTGGATGTCTCATTACTCTTATTCATTAAGAGCGCTTTCACCTGAAAAGTATGTATCTTCATGCTCTGCACAAAAGTTGTCTTAGCCTACTGTGATTCATTCAATCATTTTAGTACCTACCATGATTTTCATCTTATTTTAGCACTGTAAAAAAGCCACACAAGTAAGCAGTATTTTCTTTCTTTCCAGGAGGAGTTATCAACAGAATCTTTGTCAAGTCACTGCCAACTACACCTCCTTAAATACACTGAAAGCAACAATTATACAACTGTCATAATACTACAATTTGTATAAAACAGAATTATCAGAGTTCTGAAGGCTGTGGGAACCTTTCTACTTGTGACAGTCTGAAAAATAGTGAAATGACTACTCTATATGTTCTTTTCCAAGGAAAAGTTAAAAGCTAAAATGAATATGAACTATCAGCTGCAGATCAGATTTTATAATGTTTTAGGCAAGACTTCGACAAAAACTGCAACAACAGTTTTCCAAAGGGTACCTATACCTGTGTATTTAGAATTCCACAATAATATTTAGAACTGCAGTATAGTGTGCCAATAGCAATTTAAATTCTCTTACACACAGGAAATCCACTATCTCGTGAAATATTACAACTTCATTAGAAACTGTACAACTACAAATATTGTCAACTTAAGAACTTCTTGTTGCTTTTAGATAAACCCAAGGTATCATCCTCTATGCATGTAACACATTTGCAGTCCCCTGTATCTTAACTGCTTATAGTCAGGTCTTTCATACTCCACAGAATCTCCACACAAGAACATCCTACTTATGTTTCTGATTGTGCTGTGTGCTGGAGTTGTCTTTTTTCAAAGTCTTTCTCTCACTTTCCTCAGTTTTCAAAAGACTTCACTCTTTTCTCCTCTTCAAAACACTGTCTTTTCTCTGCCTCATTATTCAATTACTTCCTTAACCTTTTAAATCATGTCTGCTTTCCCTGGTTGCCTGGTGATGTAGTAACCATTGAGAGTTGCCTTAATTTAGTTATACTTGGCTGAATTATGGGATTTTTTTTTTCCTTTTCATGATGCATTTTTAGCCAGAAAACATTAGCTGCCATTCCACTGGCCCCTCAATGTATTTTCTTCTTTATTTCCAACTTGTTTTCTCTTCCACCACTTCGTTGTTCGTATTTCCAGTCATCCTCCCAAGAAGAAACCCCTTGTCATGCCTCTCCAAGTTCATCCCTCCATTACCAGAAAACATTAATGGATAGTTGACAGATCAGTATGTGAAGATGTTTGTTATTTTTCAGCAAACACTTGTAAATGCTATATTTGGAGTGATATCACTAAATAATAATTACAGTGTTATCATCCTTTGTGTCAATTTTGATAGCAAGAGCTCACATTCAGGTTCAGAACTACCACTCTTAGGCACATTTAAAGCATTCCAATATTGGAGCTGAATGGAAAGCTCAAAGTCTATAGAAACTGTATAAAGATATAAACACTCATGAAACAATTGTTCTTGTATCTTCCTTCTATAGAACAGTTTACATTTTGATTTTAAAAGGTTAAATTCTCACTCTTGGGTCCTGGGACATGATCAAAGATAAAAGGCTTTTAATTTTGTTCCCATTTCCCTCAAGTCATGTGGTTTTCATGATTTTGCATACTGTGAGAGAAAAGTTTCTTTCCACTTGAAACCTACTGTGTACAGTATAAATGATGTGCCTTGATGGCATTATTGTAAGTACTGCAACTTTGTATTACCATCAACACATTTTCCATTTGCATTTTTAAGATGTTAAAGTAATTAAATGTACATTAATGATTTGGGCTGAACAATTATCCTAACTAGGCTGGCTTATGCTTACCAAACAGCAAAAACCACCATCAGAGGTTTAAAATTACTAGGAATTATGATGATAGTATACGTGTTTGTTTACTAGCAATTTTAATTGTACCCACAACAATGCCCCTAGGCACCTTTAATGAGAGACATATTTTCAGATCTTAAATACATTTTGTTTTTTAATACAGTCTGCTAACAAACATAATATAAACATGAATTAAAGTCATTCGAAATGTGCATTAGAAATGTAAAGTATTGTAGAATATTGTTTAGGCTCAGGTATTTTTTCCTACCCTCCTTATTGAAGTAATAGTTCAATTCAAAAACTATGGGGAAAAAAGGCCTCTGAACAGAAGAAATTCCCAGTCTTTGGAGCTAGCTCATTAAACTAAAGGAGTCATACAAAGACATGTCTTTTACACGCACTTCAGGGTTACAGTAAATTTTTTTATGAGCCTTGTCCTTTGTGTACCATTATATTGCCACCTTCTCTTGGAAGACGTCACTGGAATCTGCTTCTGAAACATAAATCCAGTCAAGTATTTGGGATTCTGTTGTACCTCACCTACTCCTCTTGGGCATAACAAGCAAACACTTTCAAAGCACCTACCCAAACATATTCAGGTGTTTTGCAGCCCTATTAGTAACGCAAGAAGAATATGACTCTAAAAGATATCTATTGGTTCCATCCTCTCAGCAGAACACATTAGCATGTTCTATTGGTAACATACTATTCAAATATTACTGTCTGATTAAGAGTATACAATTTAGAAGCTTAAATTAAAAAAAAAAATCTTTTTTATTTAATATACCACTTAACAAGCATTTAAAACCCTCATTAAAGTCCTCCAAAGAACCCAATTCTTCATAACTGAAAGACTGATGTACCTTTTCACCTCTACATGAACCGATTGATCTGTTTCTTTAAAAAAAAAAAAAAAAAATTGAAAGCAGCCACTGTTAGACTCACCAATAAAATGATCTCTGAAATCCTTGGCTGATTTTCTGTTAGGCCTCAGTAAAACTGCCATACAATTCCCCTGCTTGTTAAATGTCATTAACTTTTATTTATTAGGGATGACAAAGATTAGTCTATCTAAAGCATAATGAGAATTACCTGTTTCAAGATGCCCGCTGCCATTTCATGGCTGCAGTCAAAGATTACATGGAATTCTTTGCCTCTTTTCATCTCCTTTAACAATGGCTTTGCATCTTTTGTGTCAGCTGGTAACTGACGGATTTTTAGTCTCAGGTTGTATCGTGATGGAGCCTTGATGAGCTCTTGTAATCGAATAAGACCTTAAAGAAAACAGAGGAGTCAAAACAAAATAAAATCAACAAAACAAGAACCTGGGCTGCTAGCAGGACAACTTAATATAAATATTCAAAGTTTCCTGAATTTTTCTTTCTTCTCACTGCATTGCAACTGATACACTCACAATACTTCCTTATCACACAAGTCTTTCTTCTACTTTAATATTAGCAGACAGTAAGCAGCCTCAGTCAGGATTACCTTAAGACAGACAAATCTTCCTTTAGCATTATCATGCAACTGTGATATTCCTCTTCAAAGAACATATATATTTATTCTAATTCAATTAAAGCAATATCCTAGACTAATAGTTTGTAATCAGACTCCCAGTCTCCTAATTAATCTATTACAAAATTCTGAACCATTTCAGCACTGTAGAACTCTCATATCATTCACATGAGTACTATATATTTTTTCTTGATTATACAGGTAACAAAACACATATATGCAGCAGTGAAGAGGGTCTTATGAACTAAACATCTGCTGTATGGCTGACAAAAACGGCGGAGGAGAGAGATAACGATTCAAAAACTTTCTTCCAAGCTTTGTTCTGCTTAAGAGTGTTACTCAAGAAGGTGAGAAAAGTGTGCATCACTTCATTATGTCCTCAAAAGCCTACCTGGGCTGTTCAAGAATCAAAAAAATAGAAAGTCCTCCACTTCATAAATCTTGTCATGATTGGACTACCACAAAGAAAGAAAAAATGCCACTAAAATTTGAAATAGAATATTTACAGACACAGGAACTAATCCCAGAGCAATTAAAAACTATCAAGGAGAATACTATAGTAATGGTGTATGCTTGCTAGGTCACCAATGTGTCTGAGAGAGAAGCAATGAGTGATAAATGACTACATTGTAAAATAAGTACAAAAGTTGTAGAAGCTACTGAAGGAACCTAAGTATGAGAAAGAGGGGAAGAAAATCTGTGAATGCACATCGCTGTAGTACACTAACTAGACCTCAGAGGTGGGACAGTACAGGTGTGCATGTAGGCAAACAAAAAAGTATTTATGCTTTCAATAACTGTCAGGATACAGTAACCAATGAGCTTCCTCAAAACATATTTTAAAGATAAATCTGAGACATAAACAAGTTCCAGGAATTTCAAAGCTAAGATTTTTCTCCTATCCTCATCAGTGTGAAATGAAAAAAGCAACGCTAAGCTTTTGGTGTGTAGTATTTTTGCTCATAGCTTCTACATGTATCAGTAATTATTAGTAATAATTACAGTTAACATGTACTTCCATTTTTAGAATTTTGACATATGTTTTTCATTATGTTTCCAGCCATCAACACTTATTAAAATTCAGATTAATTATGCAGGGCACAAAACATGTTCCAATCTACTAAACTTCAGTAGTCCACCAGGCCATCCACTGCAAGGAATGTTTGTTCAACCTCATCCATACTTTAAAAATAAATCCTTTCTGGCACAAGTTGAACAGTTTCCAGCTTGCTAGGCTCTCACAGGAACAATTTCAGAAAACAGAACTCCTTCACTCACAAGGGCTGCCGCCTCCCCCACAGAGCACCCTGGACATGCCACTCTGCAGCATACACGTGGTATAGGGAGTTACCATGAAGCTGTGTCACAGGTGTCAAGTACCAGCACAATAGTCAGCCCACAGCTCCTTGCTGCAGAGAAACACCTCACGGAGCAAAAGCTCAGGTAGCACTGAGCATACATCTCACTGGTGCTTTTATTTCTATGTCAGAGCACCAATGGGTAAAGTGCTGAAAAGCAGCATTTCTTCATTCAGGCATTAAGTGGGAACTCAGATTGAGTAAAGGCTTTCCAGGCTTCCGAATCAGTCTCTTACAAACATGAACCTTCCATGCTGTACCTAGCATTTGTGAGGCCATATTTGTGTCATATAAAGTGTGCAAAGAGCAGTCTAGTTTTCCTAGAAAAGTGGCATAAGTAACCTGAAAAAGAAACAAACAAACACACGCATACAGAAAAAAATCCACCAAAACCAAAACCCAATATTCTCTTTCCTTTTTCTTCTTCATTAGGCCTGAATGAAGACACTGGAAACTAGAGTTGAAATATGTTGGACATGTTGGTGGTGCATCGTGACCTACCCAGTGCTGGTCCCAGTCAACCTCAACCGCAGTGGAAAAAGGCTGAAAACACCCTCTTCAAGGGAGGGACCTCCTTGTCACAACACAGCCTGGCTGAGGGGGTGGCAGGCTGCAGCCACGGGCACCTCAAGCCAGGGCAGGGACCCCCCTGAGATACAGTGGCCTGGAGCAACAGGAAAAGCCATTACAGACAAAGCAGCAGAAAAAGTAAAACAAAACAGCCTGAACCTGCTGTTCCTCCAGTCACATCCCAGGTTAAAAGTCATTGAACCACATGTAGCCTCTGGTGAAAATATGCACAGTGGGGTTTTTTTGGTTCCTAAGGAGGAAAAAGGTTTGTAATTGCATCCTTTCTCTCAGAAGCAAAATGAGTGATCAGAAGCTTGTGTTTAAAAGTAATTAAGTAAAAAGCCCTGATTACGGATTGGTTTGCCTGCAATGTTTTCCAAACATTTTGAGCTGTTTAATTTTTCCTCCTTTCTTTTCTAGGTTAAATATTGAAGAGTGGGTCATTATTTGTGACCAAAGGAAAAATTAAGCACTGAAAACATATAACCTGAAAGAATAAGCTCCTACATGTAAATTACAGCACGTTGGTCTGGCCACAGATAAATAAATTCTGCCACTATTCTTGGAGTAACCATCTGTGTTTGGAGTTCATTTTTTCACAGGTAAAAGACATCATATGTTTAAGGTTTTTGCAGTAAAACTAGTGCTTTCCAGTAACCAAAAATGAGTTCTACCTTATTTAGCCTCTTTAACATATAGTCCTGAACAAACCAGGTAAAGTCAGACCAATTAGTTTTTTCCTTTCATTTTTAGATGTTGCCAAAAATTCTTCTGTCTGTATTTTCACTTTTCCCTAATACTGTTACAACTCATTTGAATGAGTGAGATTGCTGAGACTCAAGGAAGACTGCTTCTTCCTAATGTGTCCAGCTCATTTGTGGGACTCCATTTCTATTATAGTTTTAGGTCAAATAAACATGTAGTATTTCTACATTATCTATGAGTTTCTGAGCTACTGTTGATCCCAAAGTAACTTTTGTTACTGTTGTCCGACATTAGACAAACTGTACAAGCTGGTTATTCTTGATCAAAATAGAAAGCTGTCATACACTGAGAAATAATGTCTCTGGATCAGCAAAGGGCAGTTTCAAAAGGGCACATATGTAGCTCATGTGTAGCAAATCAGAAAAAGAGGTACCAAAGCCTCCAATGAAGGGAAGAACATCATATGAAAACTACAAGGACAGTGAAGCTAAGGACAAAATGAGCCCTTTCTTCACTATGGTTTTGAGAAGATATTTGTCAACAAAAAAACACAGATGTCAGCCTAGAATATTTTTTTAAACAACTGATTTACAATATAAAATGAAGTACAGTCCTCAGATGAAATGCTGACCTCTTATTTTATCAGCATTACAGTATCCCAGTATAATTAAAATTAAAAAAAAAATAATAAAATAAAATAAAAAGGATCATTTGTGTGGACAAGCTCCTAAAAACAAACAAACAATCTATTTTACAATGGTATAGAAATAATTGGTGCATTTTGGGAATGTACTTCCTGCAGTTTCTTTCACGAGGGACACCTTTTTCCTGTCCCTTTAAACTCTCAATTCCTTCTTTTAGCAGCCACTGTGGTAGAGCCTTACCTCTGAATGGCTGGGAAGAATGTGGTGTGAGTAACTCTTTTCAGAAGCTGCCATCAATTCATCTTTAAGGAGAATCCTGAAGGAGCAGTTTGTGAGCTCTCCAGCTGGCATCTTCCTCCAAAGAGATCAATCACATTACCTCCTCGACATGTTCAACTTCAACCAGTCCAGGAAGCAAGAGCCCCAAGTTTGTTTTAAAACCTGTGTCTCCAGCTCAGCAGTCTTGCAAGCCATTGCTATGCCACCTGGCCTGCTCATCAACCTATTTATCATTTCCATTAATGCTGCCTTTGTGTTGCACAGGAAGAATGTAAGCAAATGCACTTTGCAATAGGCTGAACACATGAACCTTTTTCTGTACAAAAGAACACTAATGCTCTTTTAAAGGCTACTCTTACCTTCAGAATCTCAAAAACTTCAAAAATAATAATGTATGGCTTTATAGAACTACCAGAATAGTTTCTCTATTTTCAGCAAGTTGTTTCCTCTCACATTTTGCTGAGAGGAAACACATTTTGCTTCTCCCTCCCTGATGGTTCCCTGTCCAGTTTTTTTAGTTATGTCTCAGAAAAATATCACTGTATTTTGGGCTTTGTAAGTCGTATGGGTAGAAGTTAGGAGAATGCCAGTTTATTGGGCATTGATAGAACGTTTCACATCAACTGGAACAGTTAATTGCTATAAAATAACTCAAAGATATTGAACATTCTGAAGAGATGACTCATGAACTCTCAAGATTGGTTTTATCATCCTCATTCTCTACTTAAACACTTCTAGTGAAAGGATTAAAAAGAAAAGAAATTACACTTGCTAGCTACTTTAACAGTGGGCTATTCTGTGTTCTTTGGATATAACAGCATAATACAGAAACATCATTAAGAAAAATGAAGAGAAAATAGAGATGAAGGGAACTGTGTACTTACCTCCTTATCAAAGTATACAATAATGACCTACTGTCCCAAGCTCTTATAAATCAGAACACCCTTAGTCTATGTTGACGTATTCTATCACATGTTGATGACTTCATTCCAAGCTTCACTCTCCCCATATGTAGCCTTTCAGCTATACAAACACACTTAAGATAGAGTGCTTCAAAATATGCAGTTTATGTTAGAAAAAAAACAAAACAAAACAAAACATTATCAAGTTGGGTTTTCTTTGGGGCAGAGGGGGGAAAGTTCTTGTTTTGGGGAAATATATTTACTTTGAGCATATCACTTAAAAAAAAAAAAAAGTTTTAGTCATGCTGAAAAGCCAGTTCTGGGTTACTGAGTGTGAGGGGACAAATAAAAGTTACATTATTTCCAACTGAAAATATTTTCCAGAAACCTCCTGTTGGATGGAAGCCATGCCAGTAATCTAAGAATAATTATTATTTTCAGTACTTAGTTCTTTACTGGCTTTTTTTTTTTTTCTCAAATCAGCATCTTTTTATGGTCTGGACTGGACGGACACTAAATCTTCTCCAGATACAAAACTTCAGCATAGAATAATGATACTGATGGCAGCAATCCATTTACTGACTTAATTGTCTGCTGAAAACAAGATTTCTAGGGAGAAGAACTATTCCCCTCTCTAAACCTTTCCATAATTGTGGCTATCATGCAGCATCACAACATCCATCTTGCCCGCAGGCTGACTTCTTGTGTGCTGTTCTGTGTCCATTTATCTGTGGACATTTATCAAGACAACCGGATAGTTTTGCACAAGCTCCAAAGCTCAGTATTTAGAAGCATACAACAGAAATACTTCAGATGTTTATTTTCATTTTAAAGGGTATACAGTTCATAGACATAGAATCATAGAATGTCCTGAGTTGGAAAGGACCCACAAGGATCAGAGTCCAACTCCTGTCCCTGCACAGGACAACCCCACAATTCACACCTTGTGTCTGAGGATGTTGTCCAATCACTCCTTGAATACTGTTAGGCTTGGGGCTATGACTACCTCCCTGGGGAGCCTGTTCCTTTATTAGAAATAAACTAATTCAACGATGAAGTGTGTGTGGGAAGAAGGGACTTATTTAAATGTCTTTGGTTCCAAAATTTGACATGAGCTTTAAAGTTTCACTGTTAGAGAGATGATACCTGATTTGCCTTCACATCCATACTTCTGGACTAAACTGCATCCCCACGTATAGCAGTTAGTGCCCTTTGGGCACGTTAGAGGATAAAGTCCAGTCCCCAAAATTCAAGTGTTCCTCACTTTGTATATGGAAAGATGGACCTGATTCAAGCCCTTTAACCTTTATGTCTAGCCGTCTTACCTATTTTTTGGTCAATGTCAGCTCAACAAACAGAAGTTACTTTGTTGAAGAATTAAGATCAACAGTGATCATACAAATCATATGACTATGTGTCACCTAACTAAGGGGACTTTTCTTTCACTTCCTGATGTGCACTGCCACAAAATTATGCTGATATAACCAGTGGTGTACCTCAGAAGGATTTAGACCACAGTTACACTAATATCCAAGAAAAATCTTCCTTTCTAAAACAAACAAAGAAAAGCAGAACTATGTTTTTTTATCTAGACGTGTGTGCATCTATATTTGAAATACAAACCTCATTATTATGAAAGATCTAAAAGTGTCTAGCCTAAAGGCAGAAGAAAACTTCATTTTAGATGAAAATAAAAATCTTTGTTTTGAAACAATTACTTAGTACAGGAAATTACTTAGTATGTTTCTTCATAATTATTTGTAATTAATATTCAAGCTGAGATTACTAAAATGCCACATATAGGATAGACTAGATGTAGGGTTAAAAATCACTGAACAAAAAAAATAAGGATCCAGGTTTAACTCCACAGACAGTCAGATTTCTATTCTGATACTCTGCCTATCACTTAATTTTCCTGTGTCTTGGTTCTTAGCATCTGAATGTTAAATCTATTTTATTGCTTTCAGCATAACCAGAGGTAATTGAAATGCAATGTAATAATCAGCTTTATTGTTTCCTTAAATATGCTAAGTGAGCACGTCAGAGTATGTGTGTGAATGTCTTTTATAGTTAGCTTCAAATAGCCAATCCCAATTTATCCTATTTCCAGTAACAATTCTTTTCTAATATTGGTTCTTCAGCACTGCAGTGAAAAAAGTTCTCTACTCCATCCCACACAGTTCATGTGCAACTTAAGTTCAGAAAAGTTCTTCAGCTCATGGAAGGGTTTTGATCTTGAAGATCTCCATAACAAGATGGAGAAAATGAGTTTTTTCATACCATCTGATTATTTAGTTGCAGCATGCAGCTAGCTAGAGGCAGGGGGAAACAAAACCAAGCAAAAAGAAAAGATCACCACATTGTTCATTCCTTCCCTCACCTCCACACCTAGAAAAGTAATTTAATAGAATAGAAGAAAATTTGAATATTAAGAAAACTTCAATCCTTTTATATTAGATTTGCCATGTTTTTCTAGTCTCCAGCAACATATGATATTCCTTTACATATGTGGCTCCATTATAATATGCTGGATTTGAAATACTGCTATTATTCAGTTTTCTGAACATGTTTATTGACCATTTTCAGAAAGCTTTATCTTTAATTCAGTGTGATGATAGCAATGACAATTAACAGTCCTGAGCATTTCAAAAGAGTTCTTGTAATAGTGTGCAGTATGATCTCTCAAGAGGCTGACATCTCTGAGCACTGCAGTTTAATGAGAGTGAAGGGGAAAAAGGAGATCTACTACAGCCAAAGGACAAAACATCTTTTGTCAATGCCATCAGAATCAGCATTAAAAGAAGCAGTAGAACAAGTCAGCAATTTCTAGCTGTACCATAGAAGTATCAGTATTGTAACAACCTCATTAAAAAATAACATCTTCTAGAAATCAAAATGGACTTGGTTGGAAAAGAAACATAAATGAACATTCTAAACGGGAATTTGCACTATGTAAGCAAATTTATTCTTAGAAACAAAAGCAGTTATGTTTTTGTTAAAAGAATTGGTAAGAGTGCAAGAGAAGAAAAATCTGTAATTGCAGTTAAAATGTGTTAAGACAGGAATATTTGAACTGAGACTGATGTAAAGCAATTCAAAAAGAGCTTGGCATCTCATGTGTATTTCACAGTGTTCTTCCAACTAGAGTTTAAATTTAAGCCCCATGCAAGATGTAATACTGATTATATCTCCATTTCCCTGTTTTCATTTTTCTCTTAAATAGTATTCCTGTCACGTTTTTCTGCATTTGAAAACAGTAAATAACATTTTCCAGTCTTCACAAAAGAAAGAATTGTTTTGATCATAAATTCCTCAGTGAATTTTCAATAAGATTTAAATTCTTAAATTTATTCAAACCCACAAGAGCAAAATAATTTAAAAAACTATTTGGATTATGTTTGTTGTTAATGCAATAATTTCTGGCAATATTACCTCCACTTCTGTTCCTTAGGCTTATAGAAAAATACTATAAAGTACCTTATGGATTGATTTTATTTTTATTTTAAACCTATAGTTTTATTTTTATAATACCACATCTTGTTGCAGTAAGTCCAAATTCCATTCTTGGCCAAAGCAGGAAGGGAGCTCTGGTATATGTTTTCATAAAAGATGGGCTCAGATGATGCATTCTGTTTAACTTGATGATTTTGACTTTTCTTTTCAAAAAATTAATTAAAATCTCTATAGAATTATTCTCAAAGAACAACTACAGGTTCACTTACCAAAAAGAACGAAATAATTTAACTTATTACTCTTCAGACAGGTAGCTAAAGTAATTCTTAACTTTCAAAGTGCAAAAAGACTAGAACAGTTTGAAAGTGAAATTTTACCTTCACAATATTCTCCTTACTGCTGGTATTTTCATGTGACACTGGAAAAACACTTCTGAACTTTATTGAACAAATGTTATGATAATTTTCTCAGAAAAGGAGTACACCAAGTTAACTACTCAGCTACATCTAAATACCACAATTAGGATTAACACAACTACTAATTGTATTTTCATTTGAAATTACTGTGCACAGTACTTTGCACTTAAAAGATACTATGCAATATGTAACCATTCTGGAAAATATTTCTTCATTCTCCAGAAATAGAACAAAATTATTACTGCTTTTGATTATTACAATTTACTAAATCTGAGTTTATTAAGAAAGATTTAAAAATTGATTGTCTTTAATAAGAAGATTCAATAAAATTGTGGATGTTTTTACAAATGCTGCAACCTCTGTCTGACCCAGTGACTGAACAGGTGTCAAATTAGAAATGTTTGCCATTCCAGCTGATATGCATGGGAAACATCAAGTCTACTTTGTTCCTCATGGCAAATACAGAACCAGAATAAATGGTAGTTAAAATTGCACAGGTCAAATTGGTATAAATATAGAAAAATATACACAGGTATAATTTTCATCTAATTTCTAATTAATCAATGCAGTAACTTAATAGTAGTTTATAATTTAGTATTTCTGAACATGTGATAGATACATTAGTCAGTATCAGTGGTAGGGAACAGTCCTGACAGTGACTTTAAAAGATATTACCTGTATTTTCTGTTCTGTCTAGCAAAAGAAGTATGAATATATAGCTATTTAAAAAGAAAAACAAAACAAAACAAAACAAAACCACACTTTATTCTACCCAATTTTAAGTAGGTTCCATGTTAGGAAAGTAGTTATTAAGAATAGGTGGATGATTTAGATGTTAAGTGAAAATAAGTAATCAGAATTAATGTATTTCAAAATTTGGATAAATATCTAAGGAGGAATAAATGTGAGCTTGTCTACTTTTTCCACCTATCATCCATGACTTCTCAAAAGGTAATTATTAACAGATCTAAGATTACTTCATTTTTAAGATTTTCAAAAGTATCTTACTCAAGGGACCTAAGTCCCTTGATAACTGTTTCTTTAATTAAGTTTCAGTATTATTTAAGAAATCATCAACTGATGTTTCTTCAGCTTGGACTCCAATTAATTCTGTTGGCAGAAATTCCAGTTTTAATGACATGTATTTTCTTGAATTCTATTCACTGTATTTTGCTGGTTTGCAGTTCCCTAATAATAAACCATTATTTTTCCACTCGCAAGCATTAATTCTCTATGAGAAATATCACAAGAACATCTCATACATGGGCATTCAGTATTTTCAGTATTAAAAAAAATAAACATGCATTGTAACATCTTTCTAAGAATACTGTAAAAATTATGTTCTTCTATACTCCTTTTCTCAATAAACACCTAGTTTCAGATATCTGTTGAAATTAAAACCTCGCCTGTGGTTAGTTTTGTTAGATGATTCTAAAAATGATGGAAGAAACCACTTTGTCCATTTAATTGTCAAGGTTCAGTGGTTTGGAACTTGATCCACAGGAATGCAAATCACAATAACAATACTCCTTTGTGCTTTTTATAATTGCACTGTTGCTCCCAGCTGATGTCTCCTACTGTATTGCAGAGTGAGGATTATCTTTAAGAAAGCTCTCCCTATTTCTGCTTGTCATCTATTCTTGAACAAATGTTACCCTTCTATATCAAAATTTCAAACCTGAAATTTATTCTACTGCATGCCAGCCATGTCAGTTTGTAAGTTTCTGTTATAGTTCACCAAGATTGAAGTCTTGTCTTCTAAACTCAGGTAAAATGCACTGTTATTCTATCAGTTGTCAAATGTTCCAATACAGCATTGTCAACTCATTTCATTCCTTCTCTCTCTCATTCTGCTAAGAATAGACCTTAGTTATACAGATGTGTTTACAAAGAACAACTTTTCACATAAATTGAGATGTTAATTCATTTACAGAAAAACAGAAACAAGTCGACCTTTACAGACCATCTCATTTTCTACCTTCCTTCCTAGCTGTCTGTTCTCTAAGGTTTCTTGAACAGCTTTTCTCATCTTTGTGGTGAACTATGTGTATTCTTCTTAAAGATAATTTTTCTCCCTAGCCAAGATTTACTTCGGATCACAAGATTTTTTTTCCTTAATCCATCAGCAATGTTGCCCACCTGATATCACCCCACATCCATTTCAAACCCAAGATATTTAATTCACCTTAGTGTAAAGATTTGTTGCTTTTTGTTTGTTTGTTTTGTTTTTATGTATTAATAGTACAAGAAAAAAAAATGACAAGATGTGAGGTACCTGGAAATAAGGAATGTGAAATATAGAATAGGACAGTTCCATTGGAAGGGATCATTACGTCCAACTGCCTGACTACTTCAGGGTGATCAATAGTTAAGGTATGTTGGGAGCTCTGTCCAAATGCCTCTTAACACTGGGACATTGACTACCTCTGTAGAAAGCCCATTCCGGTGTTTGACCACCATCTTAATGAAAAAATGCATCCTAATGTCAAGTCTGAACCTCTCTTGAAGCAGTTTTGAGCCATTCCCACACATCCTGTCCCTGGATACCAGGGAGATGAGCTCAGCACCTCTCTTTCAACATCATATCCTCAGGAAGCTGCAGAGTTTAAGAAGGACAAGGATTTTGCTGGAGGGAGTCCAGCAGAGGGCTACGAAGATGATTATGGACCTATAGTACCTTTCTTATGAAAAGAGACTGAGAGAGCTGGATCTGTTCAGCCTGGAGAAGAAAAAGCTGAGAGGGGATCTCATCACTGTTTATAAATACCTGAAGGGTGGATGTCAAGAGGATGGAACCAGACTCCTTTTAGTGGTGCCCAGCAATAGGATGAGGGGCAACAGGCACAGGCTGAAGCACAAGTGGTTCCATCTGCATATGAGGAAAAACTTCTTTACTTGGAGGGTGCCAGAGCACTGGAACAGGCTGCCCAGAGGTGTTGTTGAGTCTCCTTCTCTGGAGACATTCAAGACCTGCCTGGACACGTTCGCATGCAATCTACTCTAGGTGAACCTGCCATAGGAGGTGGGTTGGACTAGGTGATCTCCAAAGGTCCCTCCCAACCCTAACCATTCTGTGAGAGCCATGAGGTCAACCCTCAGCCTCCTTTTCTCCAACCGGACAATCTCAGGCACTCCTCATAGGGCATCCCACCTTGCAGCCCTTTCACCAGCTTTGTTGCCCTACTCTGGACACACTGAAGTACCTTAATATTTTTTTTAAGTTGTGGGTGCTAGAACTGCACACAATACTCAAGGTAAGGCCACAACAATGCTCTCATAAAGACAACAGTAATAAGAAAATGTGAATTTTAATACTGGTCCCAAGAAAGAAATTGTAGTTCTATTTATGAATCAATGTTACCTGTATACTACAGTAAAAATATCAAGAAAGTGGCATCTTTATCTTCCCTTCATTTGAATTAAAGCACAAGGCTCAATATTGAAGACCAACACAAAACATTTTTATTTCTGAAGTCATTTTTTCCAGCTTTGGCTTCTGTTCATAGATGCAACAGATTTTTGGTGTTTATACTTATTCACCCAAGACCAAAACAAATGTTAATTAAGAAAAAAAAAATCAGAGCCCTGTTTATATCAACTTGATCTGCATAAAGTATTAGTTGGCAATACAAGAGTCACTATAATTTAAAGGCTCCAACATCAAACTGTTCATGTATTCTTTGTTTTGGAATTCTCTGAGATTCACATCTTATTTAGAATTTATCCAGTCTGTGTTCTTTAGCACAGGGATTAGACAATGTACTTGAAAATAAGTTACTGTTTTGAGACCAGTTAAAACCATTAGGACATGCAGCTGATAAACATACTGTTTTTCCTTTCTTAAGGACAATTGACTGTAGCAAATCTGTAAATCTGAAAGGACTTAATTAGTATCCAGGGACAGTTTAGTGGTACTTAACTAAGAGACCATAAATTACTGGAAGGAGGAAAAGGAAAAGGAAAAAAAGGAAAAGGAAAAAGGAAAAAGGAGAAAGGAAAAAGGAGAAAGGAAAAAGGAGAAAGGAAAAAGGAGAAAGGAAAAAGGAGAAAGGAAAAAGGAGAAAGGAAAAAGGAGAAAGGAAAAAGGAAAAAGGAAAAAGGAAAAAGGAAAAAGGAAAAAGGAAAAAGGAAAAAGGAAAAAGGAAAAAGGAAAAAGGAAAAAGGAAAAAGGAAAAAGGAAAAAGGAAAAAGGAAAAAGGAAAAAGGAAAAAGGAAAAAGGAAGACCAACACTAACCAGCCTCTCATTACATCTTGCTAGGGCTTTTTAGTGGAAAAATCTAGTTGAAGGTAAAATAATTTGCCATTTAGAATGATCACAGGAAGTAATACTTCTCTTCAGACTAACAAGAAAATTTTTTGTCTGTAAAACAGGTGGACTACATAAAAAAAAAATCTGGAGAGCTAAAATACAGGGAGAAACTAAATCATAAAAGGAAGCAGAATATAGGTATTATTTAATGAAAAAAAAAAAAAATCAGGTGCAGGAGTATTCAAACACAGATTCACAGGAGAAGAAGTCACACTTTTTTTTCTTCCCCAAAAGAACAGACTTATCTATCTACTGTCACACAATGCCTATGCCATAAAATACTATCAGGGCAGAAGGCTTTATGATAATATTAAAAACTCTGCCCATTTCATGTTCATTTTTATTTCTGTTACCTTATCCCCACTGTAACAGACTGAATCTCTTCTTACTGAGACAAGATAGAGTTAAGCTTTCTAGTTTATTCACATACTTCATCCTATTTGTAGAGTCTTGACCCTTCCTTATTACATGGTATTCAGCCTGATCTTTGCTCTCTCCAGTGTTATTGATCATATCCCTTTATAAGCATCTCTCTCCCTATTTCAGCATACCACAACTTCCATTTTCTCCTGTGCTAAGTGATCCTACTTTCCCCATTACAGGCTCCTCAACATGCGAGGCAGGTCTGATCAGCACAGAACAATCCAGTATTCTGAGGTGCCCAGAGTGATGTCAGGGAGCAACAGCTAGACTCCATAGGTTAACCTACTTTGACTTAACCATTTCTGCATCATAAAACTGGGGAGGTTTGGGGACAGGGTCTCATTGCTACCCATAGTGCATGAAGAGCAACTTGTTTGTGTCTTTTCTCAAATTACTAACAAGATGTGCAGCTATTCCTCCACAGAGAACACAAGGAGAACACTTCAATGAGGGAGACAACTCAGTATTGGCTGTTCTTTGTGGTAATGTTGTAGATGTGCATATGTTAACTATTGCAAAGGAAGCCTGGGATTCCAAATTTATCTCTTATTTCAAACAGGGCTCTAAACATGGGCTGACTTCCTCTCTATGACCCTCGTACCACACAGCCTCAGATCTAATTGGATCCAGATACAAGTGGTGACAATCTATTCTGCACATCCCATCATATGGATGTTGTGAAGGCAGCTACACTAAGGATTGAAAGGCACATCAAAACACTATGTAAGACTGCATCTACACTTATATAGAGTGCCTCATGTAGCATCATGAAAATGCTCTGCTATCAGATAGTGACACAACTTGCTTCCCTTCCTATTAAGATAAGAGCACAGAGGATTGCATACAATTGGACACAATGGTGCTGTCAAGAGGCAGCTTAAGTGTGCACTTGAAGTATCAGTCTCCAGTGCATTCCTGGAAATGACACTACAGTTGACATGGACTTTTATTGACTGCAGTGTGTCAAATAACCACACAGCTTTTTTCCATTTTTGTTTATTTAAGAAGACATATCTCGTACTGAAGGAATAAAGAACATAGACACAGGTGTTATTAACTAAAATGAGTATGTGAGAATTAATAAATATTAGATAAGGAAAATTTTAACAGTTCTTTAGAGAATTCATAAAACTGAGCCCTAACAATTAATATATGAAGACATATAAATTAAACAAAAAAAATGGACCTACAGTGTTCCAGGATTTGGGGATATGAGCAACTCCCCGTAATTTTTGTTGAGGAGAATACAGACAAAGTTTATGCACGTTTTTTACCTTTCCTTTGTACCTATAAGAAGGTATTGCAAAAGTATCATCTGCCCTGGTATCCATGTTTATAAAGTAATAATGGAAATACATAAACTAAATTTGTCCCCATAAATTATTAATTTTAGCAATTAAAAAAAATTATCGTTGTAAGTGCTATAGTAACATGATTGTCTTGACCAGGGTGTACTTTTGGGAATTGTCCATTCAGATGAAGGAAATCCACAACTCTAAAATTATCATAAAATAAGGCATGCGTTATCATCCTGAACAATTTCTCAATAAAGAGAAGTAAAATGTGGATGACGAAAAAAGAAACAAAGGAGAGGGAAATAAGAACAATATCCACCTTACATTAAGGAATCACTTACCAAACAGAAATAAACCAGATATAAACAGAGATAAATGTTTTATCACTGTTGCCTTCATTTCTAAATATTACCTGAAACTATCATGTTCAGCTACAGTGCTAGGTTCACAACTGAATATTTATCTTATCTCACAGCAGGAGATAACGTCTTCCTCAGCTGAAGTAACAACTGCTTTTCAAAAGGCTCCTCTCCCACAACCTCTTGCCTCAAAAAAACACCAGCTTGCAGTTGAGCTATAACAAGATTTAAACTCTACTTTTAGATTGTCAGTTTCTCATAGCTAAGAGTTGTTCCTATATGTACTTCAAAGGCAAGTAATGCTGTGGACTTCCCAGCAGTGTGTCCTGCTTCTGAAGTCTTTGAATTATCCATAGGAGATGCTAGATTACCTCTTTAAAATGAATTCTTTTTTTCTGTCTCTTCAAACAGCAACAGATTTCAAGAAAACTAAAGATGTTGTAGATGGAATTACTGTTCATCAGCATGAACAATCAGTATAATATGAAGGGTTTAGCTACTCCAGAAAGAAATATAAATTTAAAGTGAATATTTTCTGAAATAATTATAATTCTTTCTGTCAGGCAGGCATTCTTCCTGTCCTGACAGACATTCTGTCCTGCTGTTACTGCTGTTTATCCAGCAGATTTAGTCTTCACTACAGGTAGCCTCACATGTAACACATACTGTTTCTTGATCTGATTTTTTTATTTCACTTTCAGATAGTAGCATTATCTAGCAAGGGTATCAACAAGTTTCCAGTTCACTGAACCATGAGAAGGGCTGAGGCTCACCATGCTCTTTTTTTGGCAATAACAGTTCAACTAACATGGAAGAAGTCAGCAACATTTCCAAGAAGATTAAATATATCTCATTTATTTAAGTACCTTCTTTGTAGCTTCTGTGACAGTCAGATTTTCCTCTTACCATGGTCTTAGTTCTGACTGTCACCAGACAGACCTCAAATCAAACTTAAGTTTTAAAAACATTTTTCAAAGATGTCAGTGCCAAGGCAAAACAGAAGAGCAAAACAAATTTTAGGGTGAGGCAAGGGTAAGGTACCAAACTGGTATACTTCTGCTGGAAAATCACGAGTTCATTTTTAACTCATGTAACTTATCTGCAAAGCAAGCCTCCAAACTTTATCTGGTTTCAATTCCTAGCATCTAAAATGAGGGCTCCTTCTGCAATTCTTTCTGAAAAAGCAGATATCGAAATTCCAAACAAATATGGCATCTGTATTCTAACTTAACTAATGCCAGAAGCAGCATTAGAAATCAGATCTTCTGTTTCACTGGGCATACTAGTACATCTTTGCAGTTACTATATTTACTTCCAAATTTAAGTTTTAAATAAGGTTAAAAGATATAGCTGTTAGCAACTGTTACAACTGCAGAAAACACAGTGTGACTGATTTATTGACAGCTGTGAGCTTAAACACACAGAATTCAGCAACTGAAGCAAAATTATGCAAATAATTCCACATCATTTGTTATACTCTACCTTGACAACACAAATTCTTCTAATTTAGTTAAGGTTTCTTAAATTAAGAAATATGAGTAGTGACAGCCCTCCTCCCTCTCTTTGTACATGTGAATATATCTGCACATAGTCTAATGCTTTATCCTTACCGGTGCTGTCATCATAAACAACAGTAACCGTTTTCCACTTGAAGAACTGCACAAGGTCAAGGATGGCACGGCTGAGTGAAGAGAAATCTGGATAGAGGCTGACATAGAAGGAGTCCTTGTTGTCTGACACCTGATGTTTCCAGCGAGTCTGGATATGTGGAACACCCAATGCGTTGCAGATGGATTGCACAGCATTAGCTGAGGAGCTATGGGAGGGTCCGAAGATGGCAGCCACCCCAAGGGACAGCTGATCACAGGCTGAAGAGGAGACAGAAGTCTGTCAATGATGAGAGGAAAGAAGGCAGTGTACCAGAAGGTATTGCAAAATTCATATTAAACAAAAGGCACCCCATGAATTTTAACTTTATTGCTGACAGAGATCTCTTCTTGTGTAACACTTTCACTTACACAGATTTCAACTTCAGGATACATTTCTAAGCTTTCACTCTGAGCTGATCAATAGCAACACTTAACATCAAAATATCTCTCAGCTATATTTAATAAACACTTCTATGTCAGTGGAAGTCACAAAGGCCAGCAATTGTGTATCTTTTAAAAAGCACTGACAAGAGAAGAGATTTATGCTCAGCTGCATCTTACATTTGGAAAAAGGCCATATGGGACAGTATACTAACCGAGGCTGTCCAAGCATTAACTTCTTCCTCAATCAATCGACATTATTTCTACTGAGATCCTAATTACTCAGAAAATGTATGTTAAGTATATTCTAGCTAAGTATCAGGTGAATTATTAATTTCATTTAAACAGACATTTGTATTTCTATATATGAAAAGTATGTGTGTTGACTAGCAAAAATTGAAGGTCAATATTTTCTCTGAAAGAAAACAAAATTGCTATCTGCTAATGAAAAAAAAAAAACAAACCAGTAAGTGTCCCTTTCAAACACTGGAAATATTCTGTTTTGTTACACCTATATTAGTAAATAAAACTGGCCCTGAGAGTCACTGACATGATACTGCTGCATTCAGGTAGCTTAGCTCTCTTCTTTCCAATATAGGATGGCCCTACCTATACTGTGCATTAGCAGTCTCTGGTTTGTATTATCTCCCACAGTATGACCCAGTAATAACTTCTAGACTATTAGCTGGGATATGCCAAAAAGAAGGCAGGAAAATTAGTCAATACTGCAGAGCAACATTTCAGCCCATGCCCTGCTCCTGTTTAGTTCCCTACCATAGACATAATCCTTATGAGTATGCAGTTCTGAGAAACAACAGATTCTGTCTTCTTAGAAAAAAAAAAATCCTATTTAGTCAATAGGAGTAATGGAAAGTATCTCCATAATCCAATCTAGATGTATTTGTATGAGGTTTGACTAATTAATATTGTTATTCCACCATCGACATTCCTGACAGCTGAGGAAACAAGCAGTAGAAACACATCTTGCTGTACTATTTTTCTCAGGAAGTAAAAAACTGTTTTATAATGCACTTCTTTATCAACATGATGAAAATATTGCTAAGTCTTTCAAGTGCATTCCAGAAACTATACTGGCACACCTTTTTATTACTGCAGAGCACTGGTGGTTTAAATTAACTTCTCATATATACACAGGATCGACATTGCATTTCTGAGCATAGTAGCAGGGCCTAAATGACTAGCTTGATAAAAAAAAAACATTTATGCTAATATTGCCCTTCCTAACAGTAATCAACAAGCTTTATGCAAATGTCAGTAAATGGGATCACTAACAACAGCAATAGCTACCAGATGGCTTTTCAATGGGCTTTTTTTTTTCCCCTGTTTCTGAGATTTGAATAATGCAATGCTTTCACACGTGGCACTGTCTCTATCAGATGCGTGTCAATTTTTCTAGTGCATTGAGGGTTATTTTGTTTGCATTTACAGTATTCTTCACTGAAACAGTATATTGGAAATATCATCTTGTGTTCAGGTTGCTCTTTCATACAGTATCTTTTAAAAAACTTTAATATTTCATCTATATTCAACCTCAAAAGTACATGCTACTAAGAGGTCTAAACAGGCTATTTGTGATGCAGCGCCTGCCTGCTCACTAATGGACATAATCATGAACCACAAAACGAGTCAAATGCTTAAACCTCATTGTTAAAACTCTGCTTTGGAGCCATCATAATAAAATGAACCATTTTATGTTAACCTTTAGCCTCTCATTCTGAACTAAAGCACCTGTCAGCACAAATGTAGTTGGCTATATTGTGAATTGATGAAGCAAAAACCTATTAGCACTGGAAGATTACACAAATTTTGATACAGCCTGACCAGTTAAAATAAAGAGTTGCACTCTCATCCGAGATGCAAGTGGGAACAATGAATATATACAATCTATTCAATGCAACTAAACAATGGCATGTTAACATTCTAACTTTAGCTATTATAGTCTATCAAGTATTAGAAACTTAAAGAATTAAAGATCACAGAACAAATTTCTCTGCTCTCTACATCTACCCCCTGGAAGGGAGAGAAAGTGTTCCTTTAAATTTCACAGGACAGCATGTGCTGGAGTCAGGAAGTAGTTGAATTTGGAAAATAAGGAGGAAAAGAGAAAGAAGGGGCCAGAATTGAGGATTGCCCCATTCATTTGCTGTTGGCCAAGATGGAAAGGGAAGAGTAGTCCCTCAGAACCTGCTTTATTTAATCCATCAGCCAAAACAATAGTATAACAACTCAAAAATCCTTGATTAAAAGTGTTGTATGCCTCTTTCTTCTTCCACACACTCTCCTCTGCAAAGAAATCATTTTGCTAGGCATAAATGTTTAGGCTATAATAGTTTCCATAAATCAAAGCATCTTACAATAACTAAACTATGTGTATTTCTGTACAAATACGGATACTATTTTCATGCCTGACAACAACCTATATTAGAATTGTTTCTTTAGCAAATAAACAGATAAAACAGGTTAGCAAGTTTAACTCTGTGTGTTACAACAAGAGAAAAAAACCCCACACACCTCCATTTCTAAACTGAATTTTTATTCAGCATTATACTGTGCTTTTAAAAGGTACTTAATGTACATTCATCCTGACATAGCAGCTTTTCCCTGTGTAGCACTTCTAATGTACCACCGATTGTTTTTATTCATCACAGCCTTCTATAAAACCAAAAATCCCTTAGAGTGTAAAGCTTTCAGTCTTCAACATGGGAGTAGCATGTTGGGGCCAGATCACTTAGCAAATTTAAGCTAGAAACTTGTCATAAGAAATACAGGTTAACCTCCAATTCTTTCACCTTTTTCATTTTGTTGTTAAGGACAACGTTCATATGAAATTTGCTCTTCAATTTATAAAAAAACCTGTTTTTAAAGAACATGCAATACAGTGCAAGATTCAGTTCTGCTGAATTCTGACAGCAGGCTTTGTATTTTCTCCTATAAATATTTGTCAGGGTTTCTACTTTCTAGGGTATGGCAATGATTCAGTACAACATGCATCTATGGTCATAGACATGAATGTAAAGCAATCTGAAAACTTCAGTTTTTGTGAGAATCAGAGTTTTGAAAACTTAGGAAAAATATTCATAATTACTTTTAATTTTTAATTTTTCTTTCAACAAATCATTCATAATTAGGAGAAAACTGCAGAACTCAGGCCTGGACATTCACTTCTGATAGATATATTCTCAAGCAGACTTAATATTTAGGCTTATATTTATGACTCATTGAGATAAGATGTGCAAAACTAGAACTACTTGTTCCCCTTTGAAGACCACACTTGATTAACTCTATGAGACATCCATATGCTAAAGGTATTTGTGGAGATGTAATTAAATTAATTGAGTGCTTGGAAGTGAACTGGAACCTTTTTCCATGTTCGCTAGAATTGGGGCGCACTTGGCATTTTCTGGGACAAAGTTTGGAGATAGCGCTTTCTCATTCCAAAGGAGCTGGTCTCAAAAACACCCTGGTCACAAAGCTCAGAAAAAATTATTTCAGACTTTAAATATATAAAGAAATAGCTTTTAGACAACGGCGGTGGGATCAAATGTGACAATGTAATTTTCAAGCAGTTACCATTACAGCCTTCAAGAGATGGTCTTTAAAGCAATTATTTGAAGTCAGCCACAACCTTGTACTGTTTCACTGCATATGGCTTTATTAGACAGACATTTTTTCAGGTAGGTAAACCAAGTGAATCTTAGTTTCTCATTAAAAAAAATAAATATGCAAAAGGTTACCTTTTTTGGATGCTTCAAAACTGTCATAGAGATTTATCTTTTGGGTGTCATATGTTAATGTGGTGTTTGGCAGAAGAGTTCTGTTTCTGTTGATTGTGTTCACAGCAAATCGGAAGGCTAATTCTTCTGCTCCCATTGGACCAGATTCCACGCACTCAAAAATGCCTCCTGGTAGTGGGAGAAAAAAAAGCACACACTAGTAAGCCAGAATGGCGTACAACAACATCTTTAATCATCAATTTGGGAAAATGTTTATCTGTATTGTTAATTTAAACCTCACAAAAATAATAAGATTATTTCATGAGTTGCACTGTATCAGGTGTATTGAGTCAAAGCATAAAGAACCCAGGAACAAATCAAACTTACCTTAAAGAAAACTTTCTTTTTTTCATACATTCATTTTTCTACTGTGTATAAAAAGAGTGTAGCAATACAAAATAACCATGCTATTTAGAAGTGAAACAGGAGAGGGATGAAGAACATGTAATTATTATTTTACATAGTTAAACTTGAAATTATGATTACTCCTTCTGGATGTGTGGTGGGGGGGGGGAGTTTTCTGGATTCTTGTTTTCTTCTGTTCTAGACTTATGATACAGCTATAATAGAGAGTTTACCAGAAATGCTACATATAAAGGAGCATGGAACTGGGATGCCCAAGACTGCCTCCAGAAATGAAGAAGTATAGATATTTTAACATGACTGTGTGCCTCAACTGATGGGTATGTTGAGCAAAGGGTTCAAATTTTGTTCTTTTGCACTGTTCCACGTGTACATGCTCATCTCATCCTCAGGAAATACAGGAATCTAAAAAACTACACAGTATATAAGCTCTATCATGCAATGAAAACAATCCCCAAAGTGTACTGACAGAGTAGGAAACGCTTCAAATGACAAGCAATTTCTAGGATGCCTCTGAGTCAGCTTTCATCTTAAATGAAGCAAATAACTTTCTGAATAAGTGCTGTGCTTTAGCCATTCTTTTCTGTGAATGAGATATCATTGACCATGAAATGCAAATTAATACATACTTCAGGTAACATCATTTATTCTTAGGTCTGGAAAGGCCAAGGATACAGTGATAATAAAGGTAATTTGAAGATATGTCCTTACTATGGTGACACGGAATGCCTGAGAAAAACAATCAGCATCTACATGGTCCCTTGGGTTCTCATATTGACTGCATCTGTCAATACTAATGGACAGTTAAAGGCCATCATGTGAGGATCACTAATTACAAGCCAGGCATTATATCTGTGCAAGAAGCATTTTTCATTCACTTTCTCCTAGTTTGTGCTTATTCATTTCCAACGTAATGTTACTACCTGACTTTGTATGGTCTAAAAAAGTTTATTCAACACTCTACTAGTTTCTCAGCAAGAAGCTCTCAGCATCTACAATGTACAAGAACTGAGTCAAATGGAATTTCACAAACTACAGTCAGTATGTAAACAGTCTTGTTGAGCAGCCAGGTACACAAACCGTTTCTAAAACAAAAAATGTGTATTTTGTTATCAACTCTTTCCCATATTAACTCTCCCTTTCTGCTGCTGTTAAACATGAAAATGCTTTAAAGTTTTGCAAACCTCCTGCCTCTTCCAACTCGTTTCTTACTAAACGGTGGAGGTGTTAACTTTTTTCCTGTAAATGAGCATTTAAATTCCTGGTGGGAACCCTAGGGGCAGATGCTCAAATAATATGAATTTAAAAATACAAGCATCAAACACTGAGATGAGATGTGACTAATAATTATTTAAACATTAGTCCTCTAAAACTGAGAATGAGGCACTGATAGGGGAGACAGATACTTAAGGAAAATTCAGATATCTAGGGAAGCGATGCAAACTGGTTAAGCATAGAATGTATATGTAAGCAGTAACCAATATCAACAAAACTTCAGAAGCCAAAGCAAAAGAAACTTACATAACTTTCAGTTAAAAATAGGCCCAGTACACTTCAAAACCAAAAAAAAATGACACAGTTACTAAAAAAAATAATTATATCCTAACTTACAATAGATTCATAAAGAAATAAAAACATTACAATATCGCTTTCTTCTTCCTTAAATTTTTACATTGGAAGATTTCTTCTTTAATTTCAATGTGTCTGAAGCTCAACACAATCTTCCTTCTTTATTCTTGTATTTTTTTACTCTGTTCATTTCTAAACACTTGTGATGGGGAATTCCTTGTCAAAGATGCAGCCACTACTCCCAGCATAAGATAAAACAAAAATAAAAATGAATTTTGATCTCTTATATCTGGGTAACTCCTAGTGGTATTGACAGCTCATGACACTGTACGACAATTTTATTAAATGACTAAGTCTCTGTCTCCTATGAATGGCGACAATATGTAATTTCCCACAAACACCATTCAGTGTCTTCTTCCCTCACTCACACATTCTCTGTCCCTGTGATAAATGTATCTCCTGCAAAGCTGGCAGCATATGGTCTGTCTGCCTCAGGGTAAATTTCCATTTCTAAGGAAAACAGAGGTAGAATAACCTGTTTCTGTTGTCCTATGATTAGAATACTTTACTATGAGGAAGGAAAACATAGCTTCTAATGCCTGCTCCTGAAGAGTTTCACATTTGATACTAGATGGATACTGAATTAAAAAGAATAACCCTATAGGAATACAGATTAGACCATATATTTGCAGTTTCCTATCTGTTTTTTCACCTGCAGGATGTCCAGCTTCCACTAGGCTCCTTTCTTTTCAGTTTTATGCTACTTCTGTAACTGTCTGCTCAAGCAGCAGAGGAGGAATGTCTTGGATGCTGGCAGGTATAGGTTCATCTTCACCTCAACACTAAGAAACTCAAATCAACAGGTTCTCAAAGTGCACCATGTCCTACTAATATGCAAACTGGCTGAAAATGACAGGCTCCTCCGTAATGAAGAGCAGCTGCTAGCTTAGGCCAACCTAATACAGCACACAGGGCACTACCATTTTTAATTGAACATCTAAGCAGTTCAAATTGAATTCTCATACCAAGCAGAGCAGGAGCTTAGGCAGACACGTCTGCATTCTGAATACCAGAACATAGTCACAAAACAGCTCTTCATTCTCCAGATGAGTGCCCTTTTAAGTGTGTGTGGGGAAATCTACACTTCATACAATTTCAGGATGCTCAGCAAAGGCATATAAATGAGTTCAGACATTGACAGAAATGGGATGTTTGAAAAGGTGCTTTCTCCATTGTTGCATAAGATGCAAGTAGAAACTTCTCTGGTAACTTCAAACTGCCTTGGTCTTACCATTCTGTTCCTGTATTTGTTACTGAATATGTAAATTATAACAAAAAAAAAAAAATACTATGAGTGCTTTTAAAGAAAATGCTGTGTAAATCCACTGGCTGAATACTGGGAGATAAACCATAAATTACACTGCCTTTTTTTTTTTTTTTTCCCCCCCACAGAATGGAAAGAAAACTAATAAAATGTTGGCTTTCCACTTCACGTATACTCAATTATGGAGGGATAGTGGTTTCCAGAAGGTGTTACAGCATACTGAGTCATGTTCTTCCCTCCCAAGCAGACTGTTCTTTACTGCTGCTGTACTTTGTATTCAGGATAGGCTTATTATTATTAATAATCAAATTGAGGAATGCACTGCATGCTCTCAGATAAGCAGACAGAAGAGTCATAAATCTTGCCATTGATATGTGGACAAGCACCCAAGCTAATGCCTATCTCTGTCTAACAGCTTGAAAAATGCAAGTGTTGGAGTTTGTCTCATTTTTAACACAGCTTATAGACCAGTAATAGGCAGAAACATCAATTCTCATATATAACCAGCAGCACATCCTAGAGGAAAAGGCTGAATTTTCACTGCTACCTCAGAGACAGAAAACTTAAAAGGAGTAGTAAAAGGTGTATTTAATGCTTAGCTTGCTTTAATGCTCTCACATGACTTCTTCATTTACAGTGTTAATGATATGGCAGTTCATCTTTGCCCTATAACGTTTACAGTAGGGATAATGGCATCACGTAACTATAGCTCAATCTGTAGCTCATGAAGGTTTATTAACTGTGTACAGTAGGTGACTGCTGTATAGCTGAGGACTTCAAGTTTTTAATGTCATGATAACCACATGGCAAAAGCTTTCTAGATTTCAGTAGAGATCAACATCTGAAGGATCACAGTGATGAGGAATGTTTAGGACAGGCCAGTCCAAGCCAGATATGTAAAAGCAGCTTTAGAACAATCTTTAGTGTACCTTTTGCAGTGACATGCAGGATAATTCAGATCTCCTATTAATATTAATATACTAGAAATGCTTTTACTGATCCTTTAATCCAATAGGATTTTTCATCACAGTTGTCACTATTGAGAAAAACATTTATATGAACAAGATCCTTTACCATAACTAATAGGGAAAAATCCAGTAATCAGAGTAATACTGATGCAGTAACAGTTTATTCAGAAACAGAAACCCATGCAAAAAATGATAGTAATATTTTATCAAAAAACAACTATATGAAGTGCCTAAAATAGTATGAGTAATGTAGATATTATTATTTTCCAAGGAAAATAAAATCCTAAATAGTTTTTAGAACAATTTTGCAAGTAAAAAAAAAAAAAATTGTTTTGAAATTGTTGGAATGAAAAACTTCATTATTCACACACAAAAGCACAAGTTGAAGAATTGCCATTTTTAGTTCATAACCCATCTTGGTTTTTGCCAATTTTCAAATAATCTTCTCAAACACAAAAACCAGAGGAAAAAAGCAAAAACACAAACAACCAACCAAACAACAACAACACCTCAAATTGCTATGTATCTTGGCAAAAATTACCAAAGAAATTGGTCCTGCTCTTAACTACCTAATTTCACAAATAAAAGGATAGCCATTTGAACGATTCGGCTTCCCATTTCTATTCTGCAAAAGGGTCATAGGTATTTTTCTCCCCATAAACATTCCACTTTGGGGAATCACTATCTTGTGTGGTTTGTGTTAGCATCTCCATGTAATATTTGATAAAAGCCAGCAGAAAGTACAAAAGTACTTAACTACACAAAACCACTAGATGAATACAAGTGCCAGAATAAGTGGTTATAAATCTCTCCTCCTTTTACATATGGAGAACTTTTGAAACAGATGCATGGCATAAATCCTGAGCTATTGTTACCTACTTGGAATAACTCACATTCAAGCAATCTTCAGAAGTGTCTTGAGTAGAACTACAAACAAGCAAAGTATCAACCTGGCTGATATCAAACCAAACTGTTTCTTTGTTTCTAGTACAGCCCCAAGTTTGTTTCAGTAGAAATGAATGATATTGAATTGCAGTAGCTACAGGCTATTTTACAATCTGTGCCCTCTTAAAAATTAAACCTTTAAATATATGATAGAAGGTTACATTACCTCAGAGCATAATCTGACAAGTCAGTTGAAATGAATCTTACAGACTACTTTACTGAATCTAAAATAATTATTTTTCAATATCATTACAAGTATACCAACTATATACACAGAATTAAAACTTCCATAGTTTGGCAGTATCAGGAATTTGCCAGAGTGATTTTCAAATGCAAAATCAGGAGAGAAAAATCTGAATGCAACCTCATTCTAATATAGCATTGTTGACAATAACAAAGTTATGGAAACAATGTTAGTCATAATTTCAATTTTAACTATGATTTCCTTGTATGAAGAAGTAAGATGAAGATTCATTTTTTCTAATATAAAAACAATTTGGTGAAGAGCTCACATATGCATACATTAGTTAATAATAGTTATAATTTTTAACAGTATGGCTATATTATCTTTATCATGTACCAATCTACACAAATTTGGTGACAGCTATGAAGGAAGTCTTTATTAATGTATTATAAAGAATAACATCAGCACCATTTTTTTAAAAAAAGTCAAAAAGCAAAAAGTCAAAAGCAAATTCTTGAGAGCTCAGTGGATGCTAATATATTGTCAACATTTCCAGGGACTAAATTAATGGCTTTTTGGAAGTCTGCAGGGACTACAGTTCTCCAAATACAGGTGTAGCCAGAAGTCAGTGAAGAGACTCATATCAAAACTTCAATATCACTGGTGTGGCTTGGATGATACTGGGAGCAGGAGGCATAGTAGGTGCTATCCTACAGTGACTGATCAGGGTTGCTGGCTGAAGGCATTTTAGCCTTACTCAAGTGTGCTATGAGCTCTACTGATAATTCTGTTTCAGATCCTGTTATGGATTGAGAAGCTACAGAGGTGGTTCAAAGCCCTTCATAAAGGTTGCCAGATTAGACTTGTTCTTATAAATACAAGACAAAATTACATCCTAACCACTTATTTCTGTCTAGAAGAGGATTTAAGAAAATAAAGCAACTTCATTCAAGACATTGAAAGCAAATGAAAAATTTTCTTCTTCATAACCTTTTCTATAAAACAATGTAGTTATTTTTTTTTATATTGATTTAGAACACAGCAGTGTGAATCTGGACTAGAGCATGTTTTTATTATTCCTTTTCAAAATTATATTGAAAGCTTTCTGAATCTCACAAGAGGTAAAAGTTTAAAAAAGTCACTTGACATAGAAAACTCTGCTTATTTGACCTTGAAGTCCATTTTATGTGATAAGCCACTGGGGGAAAAGACAGTACATATCAGCATTACCCTAAATCCATACCAAATGTACATAGGGTTTCAAGGAAGCAAGCAAGACCTGGAATTTCTGGGGCTTAATTGTATTGCTATTTCCTGTGTGACCTTAGACAGGAAGCTTTTCTGAAAAATTAATATCCTCTCCCAAAACCGACGTAACAAACACCTCAACATCACAATAGCGGCACAACTATTGAAAAAACAGTAGATGTTTTGAAATTAGACATAATTTATGTTAAAGGCATTAGTGGAATCAGTGTTTGACGGCATGATCACATAATCTTGCAAATCTTCCACTATAAAATGCATGGAAATATTACCTTCAGCATCTAACTTAGCTTTTGATCTATATTTCAGTACAGTTGCATGAAACTGGGAACTTTAAGACATGTTTCTCCTAAAAGGATTTGAAATAAAACTACACATTTTCTGATTATACAATAAAGGGCTAAATATCCCGTCAATGTTAGGTTTATCCTGTTAAATTAATGTTAAATAATATACCAAAACAGAGTTTGTTTTGTTTTTCTTAAATGTGAGTAAAAATAAGAGATAATATGAGAAAATAATAAGCATGGATCTCATTTGAACAAAAGCTTCCTTATCTTCTAAAACTGGTGAAAAAGATTTTTAAAGTTTAGTACATACAAATGATGAGTATCTTTAAAATTGTGTTTTGAATATAATTGGATACATTCTAGCATCTTCTTTAAGTCAGATGCCACAAGCATCACAGGTAGAATTTTACCTTTCATCAGCACCATTCCAAATATGCTATGGAAAGTCATAAATAAAATACTACTAAAAATATTACTAGACTGGAATATGCCGCATACTTATAAAACTGCTTCTGATAGCATCTTTGTTTATGAATACTATTCCTTTCAGTCAGAATATAAACAGAGCATGACTAAAGATGACAGGTAAAATAAGAATACCTAATCACATTCATCTGCAGCGTATAATAGAATTTACTATCCGTAAGATTTCTGCCTACTTTATAGACATACATTAGCTTCCTCTGACATGCTAAGCAATTTATTACAGAATACACTTGATAATTTTAATGCAATTATCACATTCACTTAATATTTAGTCTCTCATGACTAGCAGTAACAAAAGGAAACAAAACATTAAATGAAATGTGACTACAAATTAGGCTCAGGAGATTTTGCTAAAATGTGATTTTCATTACTTTGGCTAACCAAATGTCTTAAACTGTCTTAAAACAACACACCTTTGTCTTCCTCCTTTTGCTCTAAAGAGACAGCCAATACCCAGATAAAAAGCTTTTCAGTCTCCATGAAGAAAACTTTTTTTCTTAAAAACTTCTTTAAAGAAGATAATATACAAACTTAAGTGCTTGGGTTTTACATAAATAACTTTCACAAAGGCTAATAGACAAGTTTTGCACCTGTTTATAGGCTGCTTACTGGGCAGTTAGAACCTTCAGACTTTCCTTCCACAGTACTAGTGTACTTTTCTGCACTGCTGTTGTACAGTCAAGTCACTTTCTGATTGTTCTTTCTGGTAAAGTAATTTCTAATGTATCTTCATCAGCAAATATCAGCATGCATTCGCCAGAAGTACCTTCAGATTCAGATCCCAGTTATACAGATACTTTGACTCACCCTGACCCAGCAGTTAATTTAAAAGTAACAAAGTAAACACTGTAGGATCTAGCAAATGAGAATCACACAATATGCATTATATCTTTTTTCTCTAAAGAAAGAGTAATAAAAAAAAAAAGAATTCTCACATTTAAGGCCTATATAAATCTTTAAAACAAATAACCTTCATTTCTTCTCTCTAAAATTATAAAAAACCAAAACTTTTATTGAAATTACTTACAAAAGCTTAAAATTACAACACGTCATAAGATAATAATTTCTCTTTTAAAATAAACAGTAAAGAGTACTCATTCTCATGGATTTGGGCATTTTTTAAAAAGTCAATAAAAGTATATTTTTCAGTCAGAAAAGACTCAAACTTGGATCTTACAAATGAATATACAAAAAAAAATATCAGATCTGAGCTCTGCTGAATGCCATGACCTCTGTTAAAGTGACATTTGAGCATCTGGATCCCTGAGAAGAATCGCTTCCAGAAGTAAAATGTATAAATTATTATCACCAGCTTTGGGGTGATCTTTTTTTATTTTTAATGCTAAATATTTAAATGTTCAAGAGTTTGTAGATACTTAAGTGATTTAAGCAAGTTCAGAAACTGCATTTTCACATTTTTCTTCTCAAGATTTTCACAGATAGAATTCTTCAGTAACCTGAAACACTTATGAAGTGTATTAACTAATGTAAGAGAGACTAAAAGAAAAAGGACATACCTAGGATCAAAATATTTAGATACACATACACATAAGTAACAGAAGAGATGCAGAGTACCAAATAACATTCTATGAATGGTATGAACTGTATGCACTTTTCACTATCCACAGAGTAATCTCTTTCATATGTAGATTTGTTTTAGTAATAGTTCTTAATAGTCATTCTTTGGCCCAATGAAATGAAATTTAGATTTCTATTGTGGAGGAAGATGTTACAACTGCTTACTTACAGAGCCCATAATGTTATTTTTTTAGTGAAATACTTTGTATTTCCATAGATATTTCAGACAAAAGGAAGAATTGTGGTATTTTTGTTGTGCATAGACAAAGTAGCCTCCAAAGAATCAAAAAAAAAGGTTTCTTAATGGAAAATGTAGAATTCTACAAGTACTTCTCCATGATCACCAAATAGTAGATGCAAGAAGTGGTAAATCCACTTGCTTAGCAGGGACCAGAAGCAGTGTGGTTTTGTTTTCTAAGGACTGCATATATGAGACATTAAATGAACGTTTCTCATCCTGCATATGGCATTGTAAAGTGTAGGGAAAAAAAAAAAGTTTTCCAGTTATTTTTATATTTTGGGAAAATATTTTCAAATTTTAGTTTGCTACATTGTGTGTTGCATTACTTCTTAGTAATACTACCTAGAACAGTGCTACTTAGTACTACTTGGAACATTTAATCATCTTTTCAAAGTGTTTCCTGACTGTATTACAATTTAACAGTATGAAATCAATGCTGTTAAAATGCTGTGAATTAGCTGGGAAAGTTGCAATCATCATAAAAGAATGGAGAAAAAAAAAACATCAGACTAACAAAAGTTTTAAGAAACACTTTTTGCTGTTACAGTAATGATGTTTCATTTCATTTCATCTTCAGTTTCCAAAAATGTTTGAATGTTGCTTAGAAATTAAGTCACTATCTTTTTATCTTAGTAATAATGTCACCAAAATCACTTTTGCAAAAATACTGTTACCCTGGTTAAAATATGGTATGTGCTGCTACTGGATTATGGTTTCAATACTTAGAAACAATTTTCACTAAGGTGGATTATTACATGTTGCTTGGAAAAATCTTCCTTACTCCTGTCCCTAATGTAATGTCTGCTTGGATTGCATAGAAATAGTATTTCTGTATTCTTTCTTTTTTAGTCTTCAGCCATCAGAGAAAAAGACAAAAAGAGATGTACTGTAAGTACAGAAGAAAGCAAATAGTATGAGCAACCAAGTATTATGTGCTGATAACAAAAATTCCCAGTAGCAAGAAAGAGATGGACTGTAGTGAGACTGTTAAGTGCTAATGTAGATAAAAGAGTAAGTTAAACAAAACCAAAAAAGCTTCTTATCTTCAAAAGCAGAGATATTAGGTGCATCTGCTTCTAGACTGTATAAATTTATTTTTAAAGTTTTAAAAATAGTTTGGTTTATATTCCTTTAGCTCACCTATTTCACAGTTTATGCCAACAGTGAAACATACTACATTTTATAACGTGATCTAAGATAAATTAAACAAGCAAGACATTACCAGAAGGAAGTCAGACGTTGCTCTCCAAAGAAGTGAATAACATGTACTCTATTAACTCCATAAATAACAAGAAATATCATTATAAATTTAAAGCTTCTTGAAAGCTTTTGCATGCTATTTCTGTTCCAAATATTACATAAAAGCACAAATTTTTGCCACAGATTCATATTTCTAAAGTAATTCGATTAATATGATAAATATCAATATTTCTAAAGTAATTCGATTAATATGATAAATATCAATACAAAGCATGTTAATGCATATGAAAGTTGAGTGCTTTGGAAACTGATAATTTATGGCAGGTTCGTGCAGAGAACAGATTCTAGTGGGATCTTGAAGTAAACAAGCAAAAATATTTCATGAGGAACAAGGTCTGTTTCAGTGCGATAGATATCAGAGATACTGATTCAATTCTCTAGTGACAAGCCAGTGGTGTTTAATTCACAGCCTGCAGATATATTAATGGAGGAGCTGGGGAAGTGTGGTACAGAAGCAGAAAGTAAAAACAATTGATTTGAAGCACACAGATCCCAAATACTTTACATCTCCCTCTCATTTGCAGTACATTTGACTGTCATTAGTTTTTCTTAATTAGTTACCCAAATATCTTTTCCATGAGAGGCCATGTATTTATATTCCTCATGACTGAAGTGTTATCTAGATGTGCACATGATACTTCCACAGAATATCCTTTCAGTCTGTTACTTTCTATATCCCAGAATTCAGCACTAGTTGTATCCAGGGTTTGGGTTTAGATTGATCAATTATATGCAGTTATTTTCTTTTATTAAGAGTCTAAATGCTAAGACGTTATTAAGTAATATGAAAATTGTGCTTTTAAAAGTTGTTCACTAATTTGATAATTAAGTTCTAATTACTGAATTAGAAGTATTTTAGGAAAAAGTCAATAGTTGTTTTGGCAGAAAAGAATAAGTTTTACATCTTGTCTCACCTGAACACTACATATGGCTTAAATATAAACTGTTATATAAAGCAACTCTTCCTTTCTATTCTCTCTTCTATACATTTTTCTTGTACATGGCCAAACTCTCCAGACAGATACATCGTTAGGCAGAATACTGTCTTATCTAGCATGATCACAGTATTGGCTTTCCTTCTTTATTTACAAGTATATACTTAAAAAAAAAATTAAAAGTCTAAAATGCTTTAAACTACTTTGTCAACAGTGAAACCTCAAATTTGTAGCAACGGGAGACTAGACAGCAAAAACACTCCATGTTTTTTCTTCTAATTTACATGTTTTAATAAAAAATTATTACTTTATCCAACATGATTAGTTTCTCACCATGCTGAGGCTCTTTTTTTAAAAAAAAAAAAAAAAACAAACTCCATGGAGCTAAAAATTTTTCCAGTGTAAGAGATGCTCCTTGAATCATACATATCAGACAAAATGTTGTCTCAATGAATCTATATTTTACCATTGGATTTGTCAGTGTCTAACAAAAATAGTGTTTCCACTGAAGGCCATTCTGCTGCAGGCATATGAAGAGGCTACCTAGCCATCTTTTTCACAAAACTTACCTCTGCCATCTCTGTTTTCAGGTATTCAAGCAAGGAAGTATACTTAGCAAAGAGGTAGGATATTGCCAGAATCATTCCAACTATTTCCATCAGAAAGACAGTCTAACTACCAGCAACAAAACAGGGAGGGGGAGGGAAGGTTTAAGACAGCAATCTGGAAGATCAATTCTACAATAGCATATAATGTGGAAGCTCTACTTTCATGCCAGTATCTTGCACAGTGCAAATAGTTTTAATCCCCTCTGAGGGGGCAGGTGGGAAGAGAAGGAATGACTGAAGTTGAAGATTAAGACACCTATATTTAAAAGCCCACAGGTGTGCTAGGAGTGCAAGTTCCTATTGTATTCAATGGATTTTGGAGAACTGTTCACCTGAGCATAGTCATCTAGGACTCAATGGGTATGTCTACACAACGTCTACCTGACAAAGCTGAAGCTATCGCTCCTGGTCTCTGGTACAGAAAAGGAATGTCTCTTTCCCAGGTTTCATGTCTTATCTACACAGGTAGCTCTGAAACACAAATAGATATCATATTTTAACAGTCCTTTTACAGCTTTTCAGTACAGTTTGCCTATTTAACCTCCTAGCTTCCATTGACTAGAAGGGGAGTTTGGGTACTTGGCACACACATGTATTTGAATCTTGAACAAAATCCTGCTCATTTCAAAAACAGTACAATAGGTCTGGAAAAGGTAAAGAGAAAGGCAATGAACCATATAATGAATTTCATACAGGGAATGAATGAGAAAGGATAATTCAGCCTGGAAAAGAGACAGCTCAAAGTAAGATAAAGTTCTGCAGACAGCTGTGTCATGCAAATGGTGGGTACAGTTTTCTTATTCACTGTTTCTTCATGTACAAGAACTAGAAGACCTTGCTTGATGCTAGTCATAAAGTATTCAGTGCTAATTTTCACTTTTTGCAGAGGTGGGACTTACGAAAACCAAACAAAAAAGTTTAGTAGAAACAAGAAAGTCAGTGTAGCAGACAGTGGCTTAAGGTGGTTTAAAATCAAGTAATATTACGTGACAAAATAGGTCTTCTTTCTGGCGATGTGAACTTCTGATATTTGCAGTAGACAACTTTATATAATACAGTTTTATCTAATGAGTGGTTTGATGCTGAGAGAGAACATCTTTGAAACTATTATCTGAATTCTCTCCATTTCATGTTTATTGTGGAGAGATTTATTTGTTCACCAGAAGTAGCATTTTATCTAAAAAATGTAATATTTCTCAAGCATAGCTGACAGATAAGTCCTAATAAATTTGCCTTTAGTGACACACAAAGGAATAGAAATATGTTATTAAAATTTATCAAACCGAAAGGTCAAAGACAATTATGTTTAATATTTTGGTGGTGGTCAAAACACAGCTGCTTTTTACCAGTTTCTAGAACCAGAAGACATTTCTTCTATATCAAAGAGCAATGTGATTAACTTTCATTTTTCTTTCATTTAGATCTTTATATTACCATGAGTTCAGCTGTGTTGAAGCATTATATTTTTAAAATGTGGAAAAACTTGAAATCATTTTTATATTTGAACTAAGCAACAGTTATGTTGTCTCTTATGATGGTCCTTCCTTATAGCTGTTTTCCGCCAGTAATCAAAAATTAAAGATTCCATGCAGTGATTTTCCCAAGAATAGTATGTTGTGAAATGTGCTCACAAATTATAGCTTCCCACACCCAGTAAGCAAGGATTTCTTTTGAACTGACACAGGTAGAAGCATATAACTCTACAGAAAATAAGTAAATAAACAAACAATCAGGATTAAGTTGTTATACATATAAAGATATCATGCAAATTAGATTTAAATAACATTGTCTTAAATTACTCGCCTATCATTGCTAGTGACCACATTCAAGAAAGACAGGTTTTCTAGCCTTTCATATTGATTTATTTAAACCCCTAGCATCAGTGCCTTTATAATTCAATTCAAATCTGTAATGAGTCAGACCTGTGGAAAGGTCTGTTCAGACTGAACGGTGACAAGTTAGTTGAAATGCTGCTCATGCCATGGAAACAATGAAGTGTGACACTTTGCCTTTTACATCTGGCAACAGGTTTACTGAGAAAGTCAGTCAGTTATTCTGTTTTTCAGAAAGGTAACAATATGGGTAGGAGAATTGTTTACTTCGAGAGAGTGAAAATTATTTATTTGCTTTTTTCATAGGTGTATTAAAATGTTTTCTAAATTTATTTGGTACCTTGAATTTTCATTTATTTTTATTTTCTCCTGCATTGAAGTCTGTACATAGCCCCATCTGAAAAGCTTCCATGACATTTAATGTGCATTTTCAAAACCATTTTACCTTCACTTGAAGCCTAATCTCCAAAATGTGTCTTTCATTTTACCTGTCTTGAGTTATCTACCCATGAATAAATGAAACTAGAAGCATGTGTAGAAAATAAGGCAACTGCCACCCTCAGTGACTTCAGGTTTTTTCTCTCATACTAATTAACCTAAGTAAGTCATTGTGAATTAGTATTTTTTTAAATGTGGCTTAATACTGACAAGAAATTACAAATATATATTTTGTCCATGCTGGTTTGTTAGTAAAATAATATCCTCAGACTAAAAATGTATGCATGAACTTTCCAAAAAGATTTTAATCTCTAACTCAGATTTCCCCAAGGTCTATTAATATAGGTTTTTTTATTTGTTGCTGTTTTCTACAACACTATGTAGACCTATGGGAGTTCAGATTTCTCATTAATAAGGATTACCTGTAATCTTGCAATCTGAATTTTTACACCTTAGATTAACAAGCTATTTTCAAAGCTTGCAAGTTTTCTTATTATTTATTATTTTTATTTATTATCCTGTCTTCCCTCAACTCCATGATATAACTTCTCATTAGACATGGGGCAATATATGTACATCTCTGCTCAGATCTGTCTGCAGGCCTGTTCTTTCAAACCAGCAGGCTAACAAAGTGCAATAATTTAGGACTACATTTGGAATGCAGTATTCCTCATGCTAGAGAGCAGATACACAGGCACTGTACTGCAAAAATAATGCAGAAATGTATAACTAAACCACTTGTCCAAAACAAACAAGGAATATTGATGTATCAGCTGGTCATCCAAAGCAAAAATAAGAGCCCTGCTCCAATCCTTATTTCTGCAAGCTGTTTCTGGAACCTTCAGAAGCAAAATAACTAGACCGTTTTAATTTTATTGATCTTCAGTAGCAACAAAAGTTTTAAATTAATGCATTCTACACATATTTGAACTCAGTTCTCCATTCTGAAAGGTTAATCTCAAAGATCTTACACTCCAGGCTAGAAATTGCTTGTTGATTGTGCCTTGTGTGTCTTTAGCAAACGACAGGCAACTGTAATCAGAAAGGACTCTAATCAGCAGGAGAGTTTCACATGTGCTATCCCTTATGCATGCTATTGTAGGTAAATACTGATGCTAGAATTAGAGAATCCTTTGAATAAAATATCTGTTAGTATTGCTCAGCTGTTCAATTACATATACAAAAAATATAAAGTGATTTAGACTTCAGATGATGTTTGTCATGGGTTTTAAATTACATTTCAGACTTTTACATTTCCAGTTTTCTTTGAGTTCTTTTATAATTATGTTCTAGTTATTTTAAATTGCCCTTTAACAAAAAGTGAAAAATAAAAATTTCAAACCAGAGTTTCAAAATATTACTTTTCCATATCTCCTTAAATTTAGTAGGTTAGTAAACTTAGATTAAGCTCTTCTTTCCCACTGTTCAATGCTGCCAATGAAAACAGAAACCCACAGATTTTTTCAGTTTTTCTAACGGGAAGACAAAGCACTCAAAAGCTAATAAGGACTGAACATGATTTTTCAGCCATGTACTGGGTTTGACTGGGATGGAGTTCATTTTCTTCATAGCAGCCCACACAGTGCTGTGTTTTAGGTTTGTCACTCACAGCATCAAGTCATAGATACAGCTTGTTACCAGGAGTTGTTCCAGACACAAGCTCAGACCAGAATGAATTGCATTAAAGGCAAATATATTACCTGTCCTGAGAATCACTGTTAGGTTCAACTTTACTAATTACTTGAGAGTGAGGGTAAAGGAACATTAATTACATTAACACAGCCCCTGAACTGGAAGGTTCTGCAACTACTAGTGAAAGCAGGAATAACATGCAATCAGCAAAACAGATTCCATTAAACAAAAAAGTTTGCATGAGCTGGAGTGAAAGTAAGACAAAGCATTATCAGAGGTACTTCATTTAAATGATTAAAAGAACAACAAAAAAATACACTAAAACGTAGGTGTACATTGTAATATATTAGAGTTGAAGTATCATGAGTAAGCCCACAGGGGTTATCGCTGTCGGAAGAATCAACCTGTAGCAGTGTGCAAAACTAAATGCTTAAGAGGAGAGCAGAGGATAGAGGAGAAGAAAATTAAGCCCACAAAGACTTGATGAAGAGTATCAAAATAACTAACAGCCAGGAAATTCAAGATCTGCAAACATAGTGTGATATTTTCAAAAACTCTCAGAGCACACTTTTTCCACTCAAGTGCATCAGATTTGCCTCCCACCTATGGGGGAGAAAACTGCTATGGGGGTTTGTTAAAAAAACAAACAAACACAAACAAACAAATAAAAAAACCCACTACCTCTTCTTCATAATAGCCAATAGAATTATGTGCAAAGGTCAAATACCTGAGCTCAGAACCACAAACAAGATTTCCTTCACACGCATACAAACAACTTCATTCCTCTACTCCTCATTCAAGTATTGCACTTCCAAATTATAGCCACCTATTTCTCATGTCAGTGTAATTAAGATATTTGCAGCCTTTTGTTAAACTCATCTGAATACTTACCTCTAAAGGTCACTTAATACTTGCCAGTTGAATCTCTGCTAGCTGCTTGCCCCTGTTGGTATCTGCTTAGTTACCTCACTGCATTAAATCCCTGCCTCTCTGTCCCAAAACTCCCACCTTAAAACATCTGCTCCATTTCATCTGCATCCCAAGTTTTCTCACGCTCTACTCTGCACTTACAGAATCCACCAATGCATTTTCTAGACCCAGAGGCAATAGCTGCCATATGGCCCACAGCTGTGGAGTCAATCCACATCAGAGGATGGCTGGGAACAACCAGTATCTCCACTCAAGCTCATGTATGTCTGGCAACCTGAGTATATTGTATCAAGGTAAGAAAAGTACAGCAAGACCATCTATAGCCCACACATCATGTACAGGGTGTTCAACAATACCATTCACAATATCACGTAATTTAGGAATAATTTATCTTAAGCTTAAAGAAATACTAATATGAAGTTGGCAGACAAGGTTTCTCTACCTTTAGGAGCCCAACCCAGGCAAAGACAGAGTCAGCATGATGGAGAAAAACTGAAACAGACATTGCAAAATAGACTAAGTTGACATCTTTGAAACTCCTCACCAGAACAGACTGAGTCAATAACATCTCTACAAGCATAGAGATACCTTGACATTCCAAATGACTTTCTGTGCAACCCCTTTAATATATTTACTTAATTACCCTAAGCTCCTAAAAAGCGTCAAGCAAAGAATGAATTACTACTGAGAAGAGCAAGATACATACTGTGACAGCAGACCACAGTCCAAAAAGCAAAGATTTACCCCCTCTCTTCAGATATGCTCATATTTTCCAGAAAAGGAG